>NW_027464783.1:0-296000 GCF_043290135.1 Rhipicephalus microplus
TCACAATCTGTGAATCCCGTAAGCGTGATAGCAACAGGAAGCACGATTGCGGGTGGCCTGGACGTTCGTAACACAGGAAAATCAAATCAAATAACATAAGGGATAAGAATATATGAATTTGATTGATTGATATGTGGGGTTTAACGTCCCAAAACCACTATATGATTATGAGACACGCCGTAGTGGAGGGCTCCGGAAATTTAGACCACCTGGGGTTCTTTAACGTGCACCCAAATCTGAGCACACGGGCCTACAACATTTCCGCCTCCATCGGCGAGATGCAGCCGCCGCAGCCGGGATTTGAACCCGCGCCCTGCGGGTCAGCAGCCGAGTACCTTAGCCACTAGACCACCGCGGCGGGGCAGAATATATGAATCACTACAGGTTAAATTAAAGTTTGCTCAATTGCAAAACAAATACGGATCACTTTTCTAAAGAAGAAAAATAGTAAGTATACTTGAATCAGAAATCATTTTCTCACAGAATGTAGCCGGCGCCTCCTTGAAGGCAAGTTCAGACACGCACATCTGAAAGATATGGGGAAACTTTTGAGCGAGCTGTTTACGCACCAAGTTTTTGTCGACAACGTCCATGATGCCACCGTTGTCGTACATGCAGGGAGGAAAAGCTCGTCCTGCTACGGCAAAGTTGTGCGTACTAACCACAATGGTATCCACGTATCTGCCGCAAAGAAGAATTAAACACGGATGTTAGAAATATATGCACTGCAGCGCTTTCATTGCACCGAACAGGTTTATTACTGAGCCGATAATTTGTGGGGCTATCCGTAGCACCATAATGCGGCCACTGTTACGCGGGTGCATAGCTCTAATCTGCATAACAATTTGACGTGACGTTTTGGTATTGCATATATCGCGAAGCCCGTTATTAAGAGCGCGGCTCTTAAAGCTCGTGCTAAAACATCGGGTGTCCACACAGACTCCTCTGTGGCGTAGCGTATGATTCGCCGTTGTTTATCAGACACGCCCACGATGGAGACAGTCTACGCAGCCGTCGCGCGAAATTTGGCCCCCGCGCCAGTCGAGTATATACGAGCCACGACAGGCCTGCGCTTTTATCTTGAGTGCCCGAATCTGCTTTGCGCGTTAGTTCTGGTGCCGGAGCTTGGACAATACTGTAGGGTCTCTGACAGTCTCTGATTAGTCTCTACGTTTTACGCCAACGAAATACCTAGCATCAGTCAAGAAGGCCACGTCGAGCTCCTTAGATCAACTGGTTTCGCTGTTCTTTTTTAACTTTTACACGGCTACTGTGAGCTTCCGCGTTTGTTGTACTTGTAGCACGTTATACTAGTGACCTAGCTTAATCTAACCTAGCCTATCCAAACCTAACCTAACTATCTACAAGTTTTAAATAGGTCATGCAACACGTGACTACAGCCAGAAACTTCTTTTCAGCTGTCGGGCATTTTTGTTACTGTGCTTTCATTTGTATGCAATGTTTCCTGCGATGACATTTGTATACCTTGACTAAGGGAAGCACGCGTACGACAGAAGCACGGGCGCGTAATACATCAACAATGTCTGTAAGAATTTAGGCTAGTGCTTATGGGAGGGAGATGCCTAAGTCACAGTACTGTGAGCTCAGAACTGTAAAGTGACGTGGGAACAGGTTTCCGCCGCCATACCTCTTAGCCAAGCGAACAAAAACGAAAGTCAAGTAAAGTTTAAAAAGTGAGATTGATGTAGCAGTTGTTATGAGTTTATAGGGCAACGTCTCTATTCATATATTGTTTCAAGCACTTGAAACAGCAGGCTTTGAGTTGTTGAAAAGTCCGAGCACGAGTTGCAATACTCCAAAATAAACGTGAGGGACGGGCTTACACGTATGCAATAGATGTAGTGGCATTTAATAAGCAAACAATCCCTATAGGCGACCCGTTACGAACACTACGAAAGTAATATATAAAAATAGTGGATAAAAAGCGGTATATTCAAAAAGATGCTATCGCAATAGCAATAAATATAGAACCCATCAAAAAGTGAAGTGCGACAAAATGACACTTTTGCGTTCAGGCAACTCCCATTGGGCAAGCTGAACAAAGCTCGAACAGTCTATCTTAAATTGCACAACAACGACATGAACTATTCAACAAACCAGTGTAAAAACCGTAAATTTTCCAGCGCTTCAACTTAAAACGAAGAACCTCACAAAAAACATGCCAGTTCTACTTTCCTACGTCATGAATTAATCGAGAACAGCTTGCCTTTCATAAAGGATGTGGTATGATTATTATTATTATTATTATTATTATTATTATTATTATTATTATTATTATTATTATTATTATTATTATTATTATTATTATTATTATTATTATTATTATTATTATTGAAGCCACTGTGTAAAACATGAGGCAGGATGGTCAAAACCTAGGAGAGCCGCAGGATATGATGGTGATTGTTACATTGCAAAATTATGGCTCACAGATACCTGAACGTAACCAGATGAGATATTCATCTTTTTTGGGTGATTTCTGTGAGGGGGCAATGTGAACATTTACCCAAGCAAAAGAAATGGAAGAAAAAATTAAAATTTACGCTGCCAGAGAGACCATATGGGACACTGTGTATGTCACAACAAAATAATCACTGTAGTTCAAAAAAATACTATGCCGTAATGGGCGTAGTGGTTGCGGTATAGTTGGCTGTAGAACCTAAGGTCACCTCCCAGACGCGGCGGTGGTCACATTTTGACGGAGGCAGGATGCTACAGCCCGCATACTCCGCGAAGTTTCTGAAGGTTAAAGAAGGTACCAAATGGTCTAAATTTCCGGACCTTTACTCTGGCGGTAATCATATTCTTACCACGGTTTGGCCACGTAAAAACTTGATGTTATTATTAATCTGACGACGCACATCAGTGATTTCCTAATTAACACACGCGCTTGCCAATAATTTCACTCAGTTTTTACTCACTTGTTCATATTAGCGAAATCATAGGTATCCAGGTATGCTGGTAGTATGTGGGCGATAATCTTGTAGTTAGCGCCAGGGAGGTACGTACGCAGATTCTGGAAAAGATTTAGAAGGACAAAATGTGTGGGGACAAAGACGCCACTGAAAGTAATACATTAGGATCAATCGGACATTGTGGTGAGGGTCATAAAAATAAGGCTGATCATTCACACAATGGTAATATTTTATTGTAATAATCAATCAAGAAATGTTGTTTTGCGTTATACCAATGAAAAACTCAATAACAGATAATTTTATCAAGGTTCCCTGCAGTTATGATTAGCGCGCTTCACGCCACATTTGTATACTGTCGATCCTATAGGTACAAATTCTTTGGAAGCATCATGGAAAATAGAGCCAATGCAAACCGTTGTACTCTAGTAAATTAAACGTGAAAGGTTGGTTATTATACGTATTTTTAAAAATTGAAACACGTTAAACATTTTGGAGGATACCTAACAGTGTTTACCAAACCACGTGTGAAGGCAGTACATGAGTGGCACCTCGCGGGTATTCCAACTAAGTGCGAGTTTTTGACACTGAGGACTCTGTATATGAAACGTCCACCACAAACTGCTCAGCTCATGAATGTCGCTACGTAGTACAGATAAACGGTGTCATACGCATAATTAACTGTGTTATGCATGCAGCCGTCATATTTATCTAAAATAACTTGCGCCGTAAAAACAAATGTTGACTTATAGACACCGACACGTGTTTCTTCCTGTAAATTGTTTTGTGGAGATCAATATTGCAATTTAGAAGTCTAACACTATCACGCGAGAATACTACATATTGGAACTGGTGCTTGCATGGCAATTTCCCCACTCACCTCGTAAAGCATTATCTCTTGCTTCGTTTCGGGGGAGTTTCACATTAAAGCCGCTCCGTCAAATGGGGCATACGTTGAGCTCAAGGACTCAACTATCTGCTTGATGCGAGGATCTGTCGTGTTCGTGAATCCGGGTGCCGGCATGAAACGCAGACCACAGAGCACCTTCATCTTCGTCGCTTCCTTCAGCATAAGCCAGTCGTTAATGCCCTCCGCTGATCGAGCGGCGCCGCAAGAAAAAACAATCAAACAAGTTGTTAAGTGGCTGTTACAAGTGTATCAAATAATAAGCACATCTGTTAGGGACGTCCTAAAGTTTCAGTAGGCAAAAAAAAAAGCGTACAGAAAATTCTTGTTGTGTTACAGGTGCCGTAAAGGCAGTCTGATTAATCAAGACCTACGCAAACTACCTGCATGGTAGCATATAAATTTTTTCTGTCTACACTGCTTGCTCCAACGACCGAGTCGGCATACAGCCGAAGACGAAGAACCAATTGCTGCCGTTTCTCGCAATAAGTTTGAAGACGTGTTTGTTATGATAGTTAGAGTTAGATCAGTAGGCTCATCATTTGAGATAACTTGTCTTAATATGTGCAACTATAAAAGAGGCACCGACCTACACAGCTCGCTAAATGCGCTAGTACATGCATATTAAGCACTACACATTTACCATGCTTTCTTAATTAAACAACACAAACAATGCTTACCTCGCCTTTGAAGTCCCAAGGCTCAGGCTAACCAAGAGTGTGATGGAAAGCCTCATTATTCGCACTCTGAACAAGGGGGCGATAACTGATGTTTCGATTTGTGCTACAACTAAGCAACTCGACTTCACAACTTTTTATTGAGGGGAGCTTGCATAGTCCAGGGCGCCTATAGATAAATCGGACTATATCCCCTTTCATATATCTCTTTGCCAGCGCAACACCTCCATCTTGTGATTTGGGGGCTCTGAATGTGGATGATGCATCACAGGTGGGGAGATTTCTCAGTTCACTACTTCACGCCACAAAGGCTCGGGCAAAAAAACGAACACGTTTGCGAACTTACCTCTCTCTCACTGTCAACGCCAGTGTAGGCACACGCGGCTCATACTACGCGCCTATTTTGGTCACTGAATGCAGGAGGGCCAGTCCTGCATTCTCGTGGCATGCTTGTTTCTTTTGTGCAACGTTTTTTTTTTTTAGGGGCGAAGCTCCCTATGGCGTGGCTTGTGCGCTCCTCGTAGTACGTAACCACCAGTGGCACATCCCCGAAATAGGTATAACATTTGACCTCCAAGGTGGTGCCGGTGAGAGATTTTTTCTGTGCGTTGTTGAACAACAAAAAATAGTGCTCAATGTACATGCCAATAGCCGATAATGGGGTATGAAAGACAGGTGCATTCGGCTTTTAGTTAACGTGCACGCTGCGATCCCCATTAGCAGCCATTGGCATGTACATTGAGCACTATCGGACAAGAAAGGGTTGCGACATTATACTCGCTGGGTGTAACCTCCTTAGCTTTAGAAAGGTTTAGCGAGTGTTGAGCCGCAGGGCCATGAATACAATGAACTAGTATATACCATGAATAAATTAGAGGTGGTTAAATGGGGGAAGCAGATACGAAGCGCAAGCCGTAAGAACTTAAAAGCTGAATCCTCGTGTCTCTCATTTCACATTAGCAGCCACTGGCATGTACATTGAGCACTATCTGACAGGAAAAGGTTGCTACGTTATACTCGCTGGGCGTAACCTCCTTGGTTTTTAGAAAGGTTTAGCGAGCATTGGGCCGCAGTGCCATGAAATACAGTGAACTAGTATATACCATGAACTCAAGGTGGTTGAAGGTGGGAAGTAGACCCGAAGCGCAAGCCGTAAGAAAGTGTGTGTGTGCCACCTCTCGTTTAGTCCTTGGAATGTCCACTGAATGGCGGTGCTTCTATATGGGGAATATATGATAAAACGATGCGAGGTGGTGGGACTTGGAGTGCTGAATAGATGGACGAACGTACACACAGACAGATGCATGGATGGACGCATGAACGGACGCAGGGGCGGCTGAATGAACGAACGCAGGGACGGGCGCACGAACAGACGCATGGACGGTCACGCAGACGGACACATGGACGGACGAACGCTTCGCCCCACTCTCCATGATTCACTCCGTGGATATGCTGCCATTTTTTATTCTAAAGCGAAGTATTATGCTTAGATGGGGTTTCGTGGAGAGCAACGAGTCGCGTAAACCTTCGAATATCCGTACAGATCTAAGAAGTTGTTGAAGCTCCCTAATCGTATTGTTATAAGAAAAGAACCCGGAAAATTTGTTTTGCTTAGGCGGTTATTACAGAGAGATGCGGCTAAATGGTGTTCCCGAGACAACACGTTAGTTGCAACGTACTAAACGTTGGCGTGCTTGGTAAATGCGCCAGCTGTTTTTCCGTGCTTTCCTTCTCCTCATCGATTCCGGACTTCCCCTTCTGCTACGGGGATTCTCCTTTCCTACGCCCCGAATGCAACCAGTGGTTGCTGCAGCATTTGTAGGCGCTGATGTGAGTTGCCGTGCGATATGTCTCACAATTTTCGGACATGACATTTGCGGAAGCCAGCCAGGTGCACCTTTTTAACAACATGGCGAAGGAACTCTTTCGCGTAATTTTGAAGTATACATAGAGTTTCATACAATAATACCTAGAGAGAAATCTCGCGCTGCGATCGTGTTCCGCCGTAGGAAATATGCGAAGCATAGGCTTCGGATTGAATAGGGTCAGCTAGAGAACTGTATACGTACGTTTTTCTACAGTTTCAGTTTTGTTCTTCGCGCAGCCTGGGTAATGGGTTGCGCTGAAAAAGGCTGAAACAGTGCCTTTGTTGTTTAAGGAGGCTGACGACCGCTACATCTCCCAAGGTGATGCGACGTTAGAGCTTTACGAGTCGTATTTGACAGTTTAAACGAAGCGTCATCCACTCACCGCTGCGTATAGATGTAGCGTCTCATGCCAGTTCAGGATTTTGCCTCGAGATTATGTTTTTTCACGAGCGCGTCTTGCCTAATCTCGTTTTAAATCGCCTGCAAAGTGATGACGAAGCTAAATAGACGCACCGTTACGCTTAGCTGACTCGACTTTACAACAAAACCAGAGGCGCATTGGGGACAGACCACTGGAACAAACGCACCCAGCGTCGCCAAAGACGAAACGATAAGTGTTTGTCACTTAATACTATACTGTTATTTCCATAAATGGCTGTTATTTCCATACTTTCCATATAAAAACTAGCATGTTGTTTTCAAGTGTTGTTAAAAAATACTCATTATATCTTGATTTCAAATCTAGAACGCAACGGCAGAGCGATGCATACTATGATGGTTGAATTTTCTCAGGTTTCACTTTCGCCGCCTGATCATGAAGTGTTGTTGCAATAAAGCTTGCGTACAAGTAATTGAAGCAAGTTTCAGATAAATACGACTTCATATCACTTTCTTTTACACTCGGAAAACAAGCGTTGTGAATCTCAAAAACGTAATTCATTTGAAGCGCATCCGAAGCCGGTACTTACCAAAATTCCTATGGGGGTACAAGCACCGCTGAAGAAACCCGCGTAGACACTAGTGCCAGATTTCCCTCTAGATATTATTGTATGAAACTCTATGTAACTATACATAAGCGGTGCACTATGTAACGTCATCGCTTACTGTGAATCTAACATTCAGCCATTTGAGGCCAGCTACCTGGTGCGGGGCCGCTGCTGATTCTTTCCTTGATGATACCTTGGGCGTCTACTTCAAGGCCATCGTAGATCAAATAGGAGCAGCACTCGATGCACAGATTAGACCGTGTAAAGGCTGGCGAGAAGCTGGTGCTCATGGTCGGATCATAATAGCACAGCACAAGAGGTTGATGTGCCGGACTCTTTGCTGCGAGTTCCAAGAGTGATACGTTGGCATTCGTAGAAGTCTCTTCATTGGCATATACAGGGAACTATTCCCACAAAACCTTTCGCTTTTTTCAGAAGCGCCACGACATGCTAGTTTAATGACTGTTAAGGGGGCAATGATTATTTCAGCAAGCAAGTGTAACAAGTACTACGTTACGGTCTATCTATCTAAATACATATGAGTACGTTCATATACGTACGAAAATCCAAGGTCCAAACGAGGACATTCGTGGCCCTCTCTTTGATTGATTGATTGATTGATTGATTGATTGATTGATATGTGGGGTTTAACGTCCCAAAACCACTATATGATTATGAGAGATGCCGTAGTGGAGGGCTCCGGAAATTTCGACCACCTGCGGTTCTTTAACGTGCACCCAAGTCTGAGTACGTGGGCCTACAACATTTCCGCCTCCATCGGAAATGCAGCCGCCACAGCCGGGATTCGATCCCGCGACCTGCGGGTCAGCAGCCGAGTACCTTAGCCACTAGACCACCGCGGCGGGGCCATGGTCCTCCCTTTAGACATTTGTGAAGGGACCCTTACGCACAGCCTTCCCCTCGATTTACAACCCTGCGTAATACTAACCCTTACGCTGACCAAATCCCGGTTATAATGAGCAGTGGCAGCTTTAGCTAATGTGGTCCGCAAACATCCTGCTTGTACGTATATATAGAAAGAGTATATATTACTGAAAATCTTCTTGCTTCGTTCATCATTATTGATCACTCCTGCGCAACGTGCAATAACTCCAATAATTTAACAAAACATATATTGAACATAGATGATTACAACAGTTGTACGTACTAAACTCATTCATATGCACGCACTGAGTTCAGCTCTAAAGTCTTGAAAATTACTATGAAAGCAAACATAAATCAAGAAGCACCTCTGAGAAAAGTAAACCATGCGCTGAGAAAGGTATGCGTAAAAAGTGTAATACTAACGTGACGCGTGTTCACCTGCAAAAACAATCCAGAACATGAAAAAAAAATTAAATATCGGGTCTAAGTATTCCGCAAAAATATTAGAATGCTTTACTGCACATATTGTGAGCTCTATATCCGCCCAACTTCCACGCTCGCGAAGCACGGCAAACAACTTCGCAATAAGCGAGCACTACCTGGAATTGTCGACATGTGAATGGGGTGGGATCACTAGAATGCGGTCGCGGCACTACGCCGTAACCAAACTAGCAACGGGCGAGGGAAAGCTAATGTATAAATATTTCACAGAATTGATTTGAGACAGGCTAAGCGTGTAACTTTTGTGCATGGGATCGAAGTGTTGCCCCAGATTACTCTGCTCATGCAATCGAACACCACTTCTCGTATCAGTGCGTTTATTTAGAAATCTTTCAAAAAGTTTGTGAAACTTAACTGACCGTCGTTCCATTCATCATCATCAGCCTAACTGCGCCCACTGCCGGACAAAGGCCTCTCCCATGTTCTGCCATTAAACTCGCTCTTGTGATTGTTGGTGCCACTTTATACCTGAGAGCTTCCGATTTTCATCTGTCCGTGCACCTAACTTTCTGTCTCCTCTTCACCCACTTGCATTTCCTTCGAATGAAGCCTGTGATATTCATTAACCAGCGGCTTATCTCACCTTATCGCTACGTGCCCTGCCCATGACCACTCCTTCTGCTTGTTTTCGTCTATGATATCCTAACACACGTTTGTTCAATGTTAGACTCTGCTCTCTTCTTGTTCCTTAGCGTTACACCTGTCATTTTCATTTCCATCGCCCGCTGCGTCGTCCTCAATATAAAATGAACTCTCTTTGTAAACCTCCAGGCTTCAGGTCTGTACGTAAGTACCGACAAGATGCAGCTGTTATATACTTTCCACTTGAGGGATAATGGCAGTGTGCCAGTGATGATATGAGACTGCTTGCCGAATGTGCTCCATCCCATTTTTATTCTTTTAGTTACTGCAGTCTCATGGTTCGGCCCCGCGGTTACTACCGGTCCTAAGCAGACCTACTCTTCTACAACTTCAAGTGCAATGCTGCCTATCTCGAAGCGCTGTTCTCTTCTGAGGTTGTCATACATTACTTTCCTTTTCTACAGAGTAATTTCAGACCTACCTTTCTGCTCTCCTTGTTTAAATCAGTAATGAGGATTTCAAATTCGTCCATAGTACTCAGCGTGGCAATGTCATCGTTACATTGTGTCTCCCCCTCTCTCTCGATGATGGTGCACGCTCTCGTAATTACTTGAGCCACCAGTTAACTGAACCTGGCACACGGACGGCCAACTTTCGTAATACCCGCAGCTGTTTCTCTGTGGATAGCACCGTCGAATAACATACTGTGAAACTATTGATTGATCGATATGTGGGGTTTAACGTCCCGAAACAGCCATATAGATATGACAGATGCCATAATGAAGTGCTCTGGAAATTTCGACCACCTGGGGTTCTTTGATGCGCATCCAAATAAAAGCACAAGGGCCTACAGCATATTTGCCCACATCGAAAGTGCAGCCGCGGCCGTCGAGATCCGAGCCCGCGACTTGTGGGTCAGCATCCGAGTACCTTAGCCACTAGACCACCACGACGGAGATATTGTGTAACTATAATCGATGCACAGTGAAGAAAGACATCTAGCCTTGTCCTTCTCGATAAAGTGATAAAAGGCTCTAAATGAATAGTGAGGCAAAGGTTACACATGAGTGTGGGGTTGCTGCAGGAGCTGGACGGCAAGCTGACTGACAGCGGCGCACACAAGAACATACATACACATTATTTATGCAACCTATTATAAGACAACAGGAGATAACCTAAAAAGAAAACACTGGCACAAAAGCTTGCGAGGTAACTCTATCGTGACATCTTCATTTGAACGAGGACGATGCGGCCTTTTTTTACCATGTGAGGCTCACGGGACGTATTCCAAGTAAACTGGAACTGAAAACTGGAAGGTATTTAAGAACATAGCAGTTAACGAAAAATCATAAGCGCGCAAGTATTTTTTTTTGCTTTTTCTATCACCGTTTACTCGTTGTGCATGTTTTTTTTTTCGCAAATCATTGTGCCAAGAAATAAAGCATCAGACAATGTCCATCGTATACTACTACAATGTGCGCATAACAGTCCTAGAGGGACATCTTTGAAAGAGAACCTTATTACGCAATAGAATCACCCAATACACAAGTGAGAAGAATGTACCATGATAGAGTTTTCAAAGAACCTTTGGTTACGTACGAACCAGTAAAGATATCGCCGTAAGCCAAGAAAACAAACGCGCAAGACAATCGAGTTAACTCACGTGACGTGAAAGAGATGATGTACGCGACGATGGCGATAAGGATGAGCACGATGAGGAACCCACTGAAGAGGCCGTAGACCATGTACGTAAACATCGGCACGGATAGGTCGTCGCTGCGAGATAATAAGATGAGCGAGAAACACGCCTCATTATCGGCAAAAGATGGAGTATAATTTAAATGAACACAAACGTGGAAAAAAAAAAAGATAAAGAGCCTAATTCGCAAAACTACTTTTGTGAGTGGTTTTCGGCCAACCTGTCTTCGCAATTTTATGACCAGTATCAGCATTCTCTGATAATGTATCTATGAGATAAACTAAGCATAGGCCCCTTTTCGCTGATGTGCAGTTCCACAGGACGTTTCCTCTCCCTTGCTTTGTCGAAAAAGCAAGGACGAGAGAAGCGATGTTTATCAAGTTTTTAAGAAAAGACATGAGCAGCAGATTCACATAGAAAATTTGAGGCCGCGTCTTTTACTTGATCAAAGCAGTAGCACAGCCGCGAAGCACGGCAGGGAGCTATGACGCGTAACAAAATCTGTACTAACTTAATTCGCTTATATAGCTTATAAACACTGCTAGTAAAAAGAAAGCGTCTTGTGTGTCTTCATAGTTGCTCTCATGCGCCTACCAGAAGCGTTAGCTAGCTGACTCAGTGATTATTTAGAATGAAATCTGTACACTCTTGCAATTTTTTTATAACGCAATATTGAGCATGCGCCGATATCTTGACATGATAATGCCGAATGTAGGTGATAAGTAAAGTGAGTTTCTGCATCGTGTGTAAGCGCGCACAGCACTATCTTGTGCGAGTGCCATCTGCTACGCTGTTTGCTTAGATTTGCATACGCAATACGCTCTATCAGCATTATCCGTGCGATCATCTGTTAGAAAATCGTTGCGACGCTGATTGCCCTGTCACTGATCTTGTTGCTTCTTGCGTGTATACTGGAGAATGCCGTATGCTGATATAGATGGTCGTTCGATATCGCTGAAAATTTTGCGAGGGTGTATATGTTACTTATGTAGCATCTCAAAAACCCGGTGTTTGAAGACCCTTTTCTTCCTTCTCACGCTCAACGTCAAGCAATAACTTTCAAATTCCATCATCACAGCAGCGTTTTAAACCTCATCGTTTATTTATTTATTTATTTATTTATTTATTTATTTATTTATTTATTTATTTATTTATTGATACTGTTAGCCTCATTGAGGCCATTACAGGATGGTAGACAACAGAAGAAATAACACTAAGAAAACTTCTCAGCCCGATACAACGCTTTCGATTTACGCTTTCGATTTCCGATTTACGAATAACGCTTTAGATTTACGAAGATACCATGTTCAGCGGGCATAATGCTCTATTAGAGCTTTGTGAAGGTTTTTCGCGTGTTGTTTAATGTGTATTAGTGTAATACAAGGGCCAGTTCATAAAGAGATGCAAAAAGGCTTCTTCCAGAAAAAGAAGCTGTACCTCGAAATGTTTTCAATGCTACACGTTTTATTCGGCAATGCATAAGATCAAATTGTGACTATAGAGCCATCTCCAATCAGTATCTACACATGTGCCGTATTCATGTCTACATAATTTGATCTTTTTTAGATGCGACAGCATCTTATACTCGCGCCTTGTAGTGCGCCGTCCGCGCCGTCCGCACCGCTTCTCGAACATTCGACAGCTGACGCGCGCGCATGCGCCGTCGCGCCGTCGCCCACCATCTGTGCCGCGCGCGCTTCTCCTTCGAGAACATTCGACAGCTGACAGCGCATGCGCCGTCGCGCCGTCGCCATCTGTGCCGCGCGCGCGCTTCTCCTTCGAGAACATTCGACAGCTGACAGCGCATGCGCCGTCGCGCTGTATATATACTCAAGGTCGGCGCTCGCTCGCTCAGTTGCCGCTCGTCCGTTGGTTTGTACGGCGCGTCGACGTCCGAAGTCGCCGTGAAATGAATGCCAACGAATCCACAAACAGAATGATCGACGTCCCTTCGACCAGCGCCGGCCAAACTGTTGGCGGAACCGCTTCCGCATCCTCCTCAGTGTTCCCCCGAGGGAAGCTGCGGGCAATCTTTTTCTTTTCTTCTTTACTACTGACGCGGTTTTAAGAAAGCTACACACCGGTAGCGATTCTTCAAAATCGGCGATTGCTTATCTTATGAAGGTTAATCGTCTACACAGTGCAGCCAACGACATTTCTGGTTTGAAAGAATCTAATCAGTTTTGACACATTACATATAGTGAAAGGATGGGCGACTCCTAATATCACATAAGTTGTTTTTCCGTAAAAAAAATTAACGCCAAAAAAGAGGAAAGAAAAATACACCAAACTAATGAATCGTAACATTGATGTAAAATGATGACAAACATGTGATTCCTTACCTTTGGGTGTTACCACATCGTATATTGAATAAAAATACTGGAAGTGCAACTTACAAGTCACTTAGAAGAATTAACCGTGCCACCAAAGCGGTTTAGTATTTACGTCATTCGTTTCTTGTGTTGCATTTGGTTGTTAAGGACAGAAATGGCATATCGGATGTAGGTCGTGGGACATCGTACCTTACTTTGTAATCTGGATTAAAAGGGTCTAAAAAGATTTGTCTTTGAAAATGTTAAGCAGACAACACTGAACCAATGAACACTTTCTCTATTATTAAAAAAATCAGTTCTCACACTTCGACGTATGTTGGCGGCGCTGATGGCCCTTCAAAATGTCGAGGCAAGCTGATGCTACGTTCGTACCATGGCACATCTTGATCGGGGAACAGAACCTCCCTGGAAGACAACAAGAAACGATGTTAACGTCATGGGTGGTCTCATGAGTTTATAGCACGAATGCATTTAGCGAACCTATTCTAGTCTGCTCTAGGATCCCTCGACTTCATTTAATAAACTACAGAGCAGGAGATGACAGCTTGGGCTGTTGATCGGGCGCGTGACATGGTAAAGGGGCAAAGTCCCTCCACGTGGGAGGGGCCCTCTGCACGCAAATCGCTTGGACAAGCTGACATTGATAAAATTAGTCACCCATACATTCAACCAAGGAAGGCCGTAATAGGAAACACGCTTATGCCATCCGTACGGCACCATACAAAAAGTTGCATTCAATTTAGTTTTAATGACCTATGATATAATGCCCCATGAATAGCGAACAACAAAAAACGACATGCCGAAGACTTTTGTCTTTTGCTTTTGCCTTAGTAGACTTGTACACTTCGACAATTGTGACAATAATGGACAGCGTAGACGTGGTCGACTTGCCTACTCAACATTTCCGTACAGTGTCGCAGCGGAATATGTGCTTCTAAAGGAGCTAGGAAATCTTCACAAAATAAGCTTCCCTGATCGCTGAATTTTCGGGAGCGAGCTGCTTTCTAGCGTCGCAACGTACGCCACATTTACAAGATAATAAGTAGAATTTCTAATGCATTACAGGAAGCAATTATATTAGATCAGTAAATGAATTATTCATGCTTGAGTCTAGCCTTAATTAACTTATGCTAGTACTTTCAATAGTTCTAGTATGTAGCAAGCTGGTTACGGGTTTAGACATCTTTTCATTCGATAGTTGTATGACAAGCTTTATGACTGGCTCAAGCTTTTTTTTTCTTATGAAAAATTCGAACCCGAAGCGTTTATTGTTTATAGAACAACTGTAGAGTCATTTCATTACATGGTTTCTGCTATATACGCCTTGATTTGGTGGATCTCACGTATGCATCAGTCTTTGTACCACCAACAAAACATAGGGCGTCTAACTATACTCTGCGACAACATTTCTTGGACCTGAAGACAAGGCTACGGGGTCGCAGCTTCTACGCATGTAGTCCGTTTTGGCGCGTGTCTCGTAACACTGTGAAAAGTGACGTGGGCGCACCGTCATAGTTTCAAGTACATGCAACGCCACTTTGCATTACAGGTACACGTAAAAAGAATGGCTGGGCTTTCTCGCTCATTCAAAAACACGAAGTCACAACGAACAAATAAAAAAATACAAATATTTTACTGGAGTGAGCTACACCCTGCCTCCAATAGCTCCACGTGGAAAATTAAGGATAAACTTTTATATTACGCGTTAAAAATACGGGCGCTACTGTAGAACTACATTCACTGATGGTAGAATACACGTGATTAGGCCTTCGCTTCAATGGCAACAAAAGTTGTCGCGAGTATATAATCCGCTGAAATAACCTGCATAGATGCCAGTAGGTCAGCATATACACTTCTTTAGTGGATCCGACACAAGTGCCAGTATTTGTTACCATCGACCAAACATAACAAGTCTTACTAAGATTAACTCTAATAGCCTGCATATACGCCAAAGAGTGAGCATCTAAACTTTGTTCGCGTATGAAAGATCCTAACAAACTGTTTTAGATGCGGAGCATCTAATACTCGAGGCTTGTAGTGCGGCGCCGTCCGCAAGCTTCCTCCTCCTTCTTCCACCATCTGTGCATCCCTTCCTCCTCTACACACCGCGTGCGCTTCTCCTCTTCACGAACATTCGCTAGCTGTATAATGTAGCGCGCATGCGCCGTCACGCTTCGAGAACATCGGCAGCTGACGCGCGCGCATGCGCCGTCGCGCTTCGAGAACATCGGCAGCTGACGCGCGCGCATGCGCCGTTGCGCTTCTCCCCCTTCTCGAACATTCGACAGCTGACACGCGCATGCACTGTCACCCACCATCTGTGCCGCGCGCGCTTCTCCCCTTCGAGAACATTCTACAATTCTCCTGATTCTCCAGTGGACGCGCATGCGCCGTCGCGCTTCGAGAACATTCAACAGCTGACAGTGCATGCGCCGTCGCGCTGTATATATACTCAAGGTCGGCGCTCGCTTGCTCAGTTGCCGCTAGTCGGTTGGTTTGTACGGCGCGTCGACGTCCAGGGTCGCGGTGAAATGAATTCCAACGAATCCACAAACACAATGATCGACGTCCCTTCGACCAGCGCCGCCCTTTCGCATACGTGTTTACGTGTTCACTCATTTAACACCCCCTCCTACAACCACGTTAACCAATTTAGCCATCGACCCAAGTAAGTCGCACTTTAACACCCCGTTAACCAATTATATGCTCCGCATCCTCCTCAGTGTTCTCCCGAGGGAAGCTGCGGGCAATTTTTTATACAAGTTCCCAAATGACTGAACAAGAACTCTAAGCTACCGTAGGTTTTTCAGGTGGTATATGTAACGTAAACATTACATGAGAAACATAGCAATGTTATTTATGTTAAATCGTGACACTACGCGCTTGCTGCTACCCTCGCTTTACATTATCTTTCTCCTCATCAGTCAGGCATATGCTTAGTTTTCACTTAGCATATGACAGCAGTCATCCACGATCCCAAACTTCCAATAACGTTCAAGCTTTTCGCTCATCTATATGATGCCACCCAAAAAAAGTTTTGTATTAGCACTGCTTCTGTTGGTCGCTATCGCGGCCAATCTACTCGTCTTTGCAAGTGTACAGAAATGAAGAAAAACATTTGGCCGCCTTTAACACACTTGATCTCTACACTTACGCAAGGTTGCTGCAATATGCTTCTGTCGTTGCGCAGATTTTTCACGCCTAGCACTACAGCGATTATGAAGACCGCAATAGTGCACAGTTACACTTCACCAGCCATATCGATAAGTAGATGAGGCATTGATTGGACCGAGATTGGATGACAATAACGCTGGTGTCGCGTTAGAAAATCGACTACGTTTTCATCACCAGTTATCATTTACCATCACTCAGAATTCTTTAAGGAACTTTAAAACACTGCTAGAAATCTGAGGAAATGCTGAAAATAGCAATGACAAAAGCTGATATGCCTTTAGGAGACACTCATTAAATTTTTTTTCTGCGATACCGAATCAATTACTGTAATCAGCCTGCAAACTATTTACAAATGTTGAACAAAATCTATAGAGGCCATCTACAACACAACACATACCCGGCTAGGACGGCTTCTGCTGGCGACAGTTTTTGCGGTGTTCCCGGGGATGGATCACATGGCGAGGCGACGTCTTCGAGCGCTCTGCGCGAAATTAACGACAAAAAAAATTACGGTTAGCATGACAGCTACACTGTGGAAATATAGCTTGTTTGGCTCGCTTTTATTTTTGTTTGTTGAAAAAAGCTGCGCTCACCTACTTCAAGTAATAACTTGACAAATTACTGAATATACGCACGTTATCACTGTTCACTGTTAGACTTGTGCATGAAGTAAAGTGCCGAAATACTATATCTCAGGGCAGGCTCTTGAGCTTGAGGAAAAAAAAAACCTGGACGCAGCAACAGCTCCCCGTTGCAAAAGCTACTCGTAATGTACATGAGGTGTGAGAATGATGTAGTGGTGTGTACAGTAAAATTGCAAAGAAAAACAATGCATGAGATTTTCAACGAATGTGTTTCATAAGTGCGTAATCTATTTGGCAACAGCCTTCGCTAATAATATTACAATCGCTTTGATAATTGCACGTGTGCTCGAAGGAGCACTTTTTCGACTAACGTATTGGCTGGAAATTTTTTAGCAACATACATAGATTCATTGATATTGTAAAGTGAACATTTTTATAGCAAAATGCTCTGGAGCATTTTCGGAATGTATGAATTGCTCGAGCGGCACTTCTTCTGAGAGGTTTCAACCCTTCATTGGAAGCCGGTACAACTGTCGACCGAGACAATCAGCTGTAAGCTGGGTAAATATAAAAGAGTCTATGTGGTCAATTTAAAATTTAAGTAAGCCCAGAATTTGCATGCTATTAGTAATGTAGACCACTTTACTCTGCCTAAGACATACAATACCCCATAATCAGCCTCATTTTATTAAAAAAGCCTATAGGCCGAATTCACACATACTTTAAATTAACCCCCGCTGTTCAAACAAGAACACAATATGACATATCCTAATCATCAATACACAACGTGGTTTGTACAAAAATACAAGGAAATATTTGAAAAACTAGTTCTTCTTTAAGGTACCGTTATTTCCTGTAAAATATTTGCAAACGACCAATTTCTCGAAAGAAAAACAAAACATACAGGTATCCTTGAGCATGTGACGTCCTCAGGAAGCTTACCCCTTGTCGGCAGGTACATCTTTGTCAGTATCTTCAGGAGACGCCCAATTTCTACGCAAGAGATACCCACATATGTATGCCCTTTTGTAAGCAATATAAGAAAACGCAAACGCTACTAAAAGCTAAACAGATGAAACCTTCTTACTCCGCCGGCGAGTTGATCAGATCCTGCTCCATTCCTCAGCTTCTTCTGAAAATCCTCACCACGTGCTCCCCGTGCCACCATACTGAAGGAAACGATGATGACGATAATAGTCGTAAATCAAAAACTGACACTCCGAACATGGTTATTTGGTTGGTTACTTCACAGTAACTTGGCGCAACCCTCCATGGTGGTTCGGCCGTGAAACAAACGCTACCTTCTATTAAAATTGAATTGTTTTATGTTTTAAACAGGTTTACAGATATAGTATTTTACAAAATGACTAGCTGATGTAATCTAAGAAAAACTGATACAAAGGTAATAAACCAATATCGCTTAAGGGAATAAACATGAGACAACACTGAGATCCCATCTGCTTTATATCCTGTGGGAAATTGCATGTGACATCGCAAACGTTCCTGTGGGCAGCTAGCGTGCACCCAGTACAGTATTGTCAAAGGTGAAAATTATCAAAAGTGACGTACTTTACCCGCCAGAAAGGAGCTTGGAAAACGGTCACATGCGGCCGCTATGTTTCTTTCCTTAGCACTGCCACATGTGCTAGACAATTTGAAACTTCAAAGCCATCCGATGTGCTTCACCCGGTTGAAGACTGAGAGAAGGCGAGTGAAGAGATTTTACTATTCCCTAAGGAATAAATATTAGTGGCACATCCACTTCCTGGATATATTGTCGTTACTTTGAACTGCGCTATATACACTATTGAAAATATTGTAAAAATACACCCGATATATTTACCCCATCTCCTGCATTAGGGTACCCAACCCAAGCAAGGACACTTTTCATGCCTGTGAAAATCTGTCCGTCAGTATTTAGAAAAGCTTTCTCCATACTTAAATAAAATGACAGGTATCTTCTATTAGCAAAAATATTGTTAGTACATTTGAAGCAAATATTTAGTAGTGCATGAGCCCTTGTCATGACTGAGGACTGGTAGTGCAAGAGACGCCCATCAGCTGAGCTCTCCCAAGCGGTGCTCATCGATAAGAACACTGTCTGCGTCCCGCAAAAGCGCCAGAATACCCCCAAATGCACTGCAAGGAATGCGCACCGGCGTGCCAGTGATACGTGGTCCGCGTCGCACATGAATGTTGTGACAAGCAGTCGGCGTTACAGGACACGTACGTGCGCGAACAGAGGGTGAAAAAAGCGCGTCGGATGTGCTCAGAGCTTTCTCTTTGTGGCCTTTGTTGCGGCTGGTCGTGTCTGGTGTGAAGGCGCTTCTCGACGCCTAGTATTGTTCACACCTGTAAATATGTAAATAAATTTGTGTGCCCTTTGTCATCAAAATGCCTTGCAAGGGTTTCCTGGCACCTGCACCCCACTCCTTGGTCACATCACCATGTAGTACAAAAGAAAAAAACAGCAACCGAATAACCACCATATTTATCAGCAGCAGCAGCCAAACAAGTTAACAATGTTAACAAGGCGAATTTTTTAATGGTCCCATAAAATTTCGAGCTCAAAAACGCCCCGTTCGATACAAAGACTCACGCGATTTTAATAAAAGTCAGACAGAAATTAGGGCCCAAGAGGGTATCGATTCTCCACAAGGCTGGTATTATGTTTGCCAGTTCCTCTGGGCACTTTCACGTTACTGAAGAAGCTGACGCAAGCGGCTAGTTGCCTCACGTTCTGGCCGCGCGCCCAAACAGAAGAAGAAGTACGTCACGTGGAGGTTGCCCACGGCCTGGCTCTTGGCCTGAACACCGAGACTAAGCCATCGTCCTCGACCTCATGATGCCTGCCCGTGAGTGCCATGGCATCAGATTGCGCTCCCTGATCGTGCAAGCCACAAGACATAACAAGGCGACCTTCCGTCGACCATACGTGTGGCCCACCGGTACTGTATAGGCTTAACGGCATTGGGCTCGTGACTTGTTCTCTTACGAATGCGCAGTTGATTTGTCACGCTGCTGACCAGAAATAGAGGTGTGGACAAGGTGTCAAAATAATGCTGAGCTGTGATAAGGAGCAATGTTAACTTTAAATAACAATTTATTTTCAGTAATGTCGTAGCGGGGGCCTGGGAAAAAGCTTTCGGTACACCAATTATTTTCGAGCACGCTTCTGAAAACACCTTGATATACATGTAGGTTTTATAATGTCCTACGTATTCATATGCACGAGTAGGTTGTACATTGCATGCTTGATAGAGTAAAAAAAAAGACACGAGGATCATGAAGAATCGTATTTGAATTATTCTAATGCCGACATGGATTCGATGCATATCGGTGTTTGGGGATGACATTTTGCAGATATCTCACGTCACGATATGTCTATTCCAGAAGGGCTTGCATATCAGAGGCGAGGCCTGCCAGCGTGTCCAGCGCTGGTGACCACCTGGCTGGTCTGCGCGTACATGCCAGGCACAGCGCACGGCAGTGGTCTATACCACAGATTCGGCGTGCACCGCTCCCTGGCGGACAGCATCCCGGTGGCAGGATGTGAGTGCATGTGTCAAGTGGCACCGCTCATTATGTGCGACTATAGGCTACCACTCGCAAATGCAGTGCCGCATAAGGGGCGTATCCGGCAATTTATTTGCGTGGGGAGGGGGCAGGAAACAACCACCCTTTACGTATGTTTGTGCTTTTGTATGCACGTTTGCGAGTATTTAGTATAGGTATTTCAACTTTAAAGTTTTTTTAGGGGAATTTGGATACCCCGCTCCCTACCACTAAGGCAGCGCATCGCGTCTTTCAACTGCTGCCCCTTTTGTTCGGCAAGGATACAGATGCCGTTGTAAAACCTTCAATACTTTCATAAAGACCATTATCACGTAGTCGCAACCCACATACATGTTACATGTTACATACAGTTAATGTTTTAATGTGTTGGTTGAGCTTCTTATTGACTGAAAGACAAGAAAAGAGCTATCCTAGAGAAATCGAATCCTCTAGCGGAAACTAGATGATTTTAAATTGCTACTTTCCACGATTATTTGAACACTGTTCGTAATTTGAGAGGAGCGCTGCCGCGCTGCTCTAGTGTCTTATATACTCGGCTGCTGACCCGCAGGTTGCGGGATTGAATCCCGGCTGCGGCGGCTGCATTTCCGATGGAGGCGGAAATGTTGAAGGCCTGTGTGCTCAGATTTGAGTGCATGTTGAAGAACCCCAGGTGGTCGAAATTTCCTGAGCCCCCCACTACGGCGTCTCTCATAATCATATGGTGGTTTTGGGACGTCAAACTCCACATATCAATCAATCAATCTTCTCATCATCGTAACTTTAGAGAAACACAAAACTTTGTAGCCGCCGTAAGTTTAAACAAGCACTAACAGTGTGTAATGCTCGGTGCATTGTGTGCGGTGTCATATAGTCATAAAGGTTGAGCAGCAATCAACATCAGAACTGCTAATAAATCTTGGTACATTAAACTAGGTACGCTCGAGGAAAAGAATGATTATCCCTAAGGCCAGGCATTGTGAGCGACAGGAAGAATTACCGTTTTATAGAGAAATGCGCCTGAAGTCGAAACCGTGACATAAATTTCGAAATTCAAATAAAAGAAAAATAAGTGTGAATGCCTGACATGACGAAGCTTAATTTAGTATCCTCAGGTACCTTCCCTTCATGATGACGGCAAGTGTTCACGAGACGTCATAGCTTGAGGCTAAGGCGCATTGCTGAATGTCGGGGTCAGGCTGAAGGTGTATGGCTCGATGCCTTTTAAATATACTGGCGTATACGAGCAGTGCTGAAAGCGTAGCTTGGTGATCTCTAGGATATGACTTACCTAAAACCTCCGTTGTATAGGTGCGTGAAAAGAAAGAAAAACATTTATTGGTATTTGCTGTTGTATTACTGCCACTAGAAGAGGTCTCTTGGTGTGGTACATAGCATATGGCGGCTCAATACAAACATGCGTGCACGTGTACGTTCTTAAATGTGAAGCATTTCTTAGTGAACTTCGGCGACGTTGAGCGTATCTATCTATCTATCTATCTATCTATCTATCTATCTATCTATCTATCTATCTATCTATCTATCTATCTATCTATCTATCTATCTATCTATCTATCTATCTATCTATCTATCTATCTATCTATCTATCTATCTATCTATCTATCTATCTATCTATCTATCTATCTATCTATCTATCTATTTATCTATCTATCTATCTATCTATCTATCTATCTATCTATCTATCTATCTATCTATCTATCCGCCAATGACTTTTAGCTCTCCTGGCCGTTTCGAGAATGGTATCGATACCAAGCTTGATATGGCATGACATGACTGTATGAGGAACATATTTGACTAGTCATAACGTGAAAAACTTGACATGTATGTCATGAATATTATGATTTACATTTCATGGTCCCGAAGCTCTTGCGGTGGTTTCTATCACATGCATTGTTGCAAAACTCGTATGGTATGGCACGGTTGCATGCTGAACACAAGCGACAGACCCTAACATGAAAATCATGGCATATGTGTCATGTAACGACAGCATGACTACATGCCACACTCATGATGCACTCGCGCCCATTTCACTAGCGTAACTTATACCAAATTTGGTATTACGGGACGTGAATGGATGACGAAGGTATAATGCTAGTGCAAACATGATACGTGAGATGCGTGTCATGTAACAACATGACTACATGCTACGCTCGTGATGCGCTCGCAGCTGTTTCGCTAGCTTTACATGTACCAAATTCGGTATCACGCGACGCGAACGGACGACATAGGTAATTGACACATCCAAACAATATAATCTGGACACGTGTGTCATGTAACGACATGACTACATGCCACATTCATGATGCGCTCCCGGCCGTTTCGCAAGCTTCACACATGCCAAATTTGGTATTACGTGACGCCAATAGATGACGAAGGTATGTGACTGGTGCAAACATGATAATCATGAGATGCGTGTCATGTGTAAACATGACTACTTGCCACAGTCAAGGCGCCAATACATTTCGACGTGACGTGGTGCGCGTGCTCGCCAGCGTTCATTTCGTCGCGTCACACCGGCGTTCCCACGCAAGGCGCCGGTCCAGTCATATACTCGCAGGCGTACGCCGCGCTGCGTTGTTTTGACGCATGCGCGTTTCAGCGCGTCCGGCGTCCCTCCGTCACGAAAAGAGGGAGACGCAGTGTTGTCTGGGTAACGCATCGGCGCGAAATGCAGCATGTCACATTTTGCGCAGGTTACCATCGGGCTGTGCCGACAGACGCTGGTCGCGCCTGGCGTCAGACATTAAAGAGCTGGCGTTTTGCTAACGTAGCGTCGCTGTGCCCAGCGTGCGTGCGCGTCAACGCTTCATTGAAGTATGTTGGGCCTTTCATGATGCGCTCGCGGCCGTTTTGCTAGCTCCAGATATTCCAAATTTGGTGTTACGTTACGTCAATGGATGACGAAATATATGACTGGTGCAAACATGATAATCCCGACACGCATGTCATATAAAAACATGACAACATACTACGCTCATAGCGTGCTCGCGGCCGTTTTGCCAGCTCCACATGTACAAAATTTTCGGTATCACGTGACCTGAATAGATAAGGAAGGTATCAGTTTCAGCTTATTTCGGACATAGTTACATGACATGAAATATGTCCACGAGGCAAGGCAAAAGGAGACTCGTATGTCTCCTAACGAGGCCTTCACCCCGGACTTACACGTCGGACAGGCAGGAGCAAAATCAGAGAAAATAAGTACAATGCTCATTGCCCAACTTATATAAACAAAAAACGAACAGTGAAAAACACATTCGGACAAAACGAATGTGTCGGCAAACGACACATCCAAGCATGATAATCATGACACGGATGTCATGTACGGCATCATTTTCCTCTACCTCGTAACGTTGAGCAGATTTTAAAGTGGCATATCAACATTTCTCATTTGTGCTTCGCATGTCATCGATTCCCACTGTGCGTGGGATCTGCCAGTTTTTTGTCTGTACAACCGCTAAGTCCACTCTACGCATTTATAGATACCTACACGCTTACTTCACACAATGACATCACGATTCCGCCAATAGCTTCCACGAGCATCGATGATTTGCCGCTGTAACACATTGGTTCATTACCATAATTACAAACGTATGAGACACCCTGGATATGCTTGGCAGTTTTGGAATTCAATAGTGTAAAGAATATGTAAGTAGGTTAGCAGACTGGGAGATTTGACTGAATGCATGGTACTTGAACAACAGTAAAAAAAATGAAAACAAGCTAAAGGAAAAGTACGACGCATTCTAGCAATGTTGTTGACTTTTTTTTTTGCAGGGCGCGAGTACTGCGACGGTGGTAGGTGGGCCTACAAGTCGCCGTATTGTGGCAACGTTACCAATATGGACCCCAATTTTTCAGAAAGTAAGTGTGCTCAATGGTGTCGTAATTTTCCTGTAATATAGTTTTCTTTGTTTACTGAGGTCTATAAGTGCGGCCCCATTATAGCTTTCTCGCCACCACACGGTTTGGATCGCAAGTTAGAAAAGTATAGACCAGGCCACGTAAGCTCCACAGTTTATCAGAATGTCCATTACTCTGTCAAGCCGTGTAACGTTCAAAAGTGTAGACTGAAGTCACTATTGAGAATTGTTTATTCTGCAAAATCAGCATACACCGCACATTTACCAGTTTATAGTGAAATGTGATTGATTGATATGTGGGGTTTAATGTCCCAAAACCACCATATGATTATGAGAGACGCCGCAGTGGAGGGTTCCGGAAATTTCGACCACCCGGGGTTCTTTAACGTGCACCCAAATCTGAGTACACGGGCCTACAACATTTCCGCCTCCATCGGAAATGCAGCCGCCGCAGCCGGGATTCGATCCCGCGACGTGCGGGTCAGCAGCCGAGTACCTTAGCCACTAGACCACCACGGCGGGGCTATAGTGAAATGTGTTCGCAACACAATTACTTTTCACATACGATGAATAACATAAAAGATTGCTATCCAGTATTCTAAAGTAAGTTGAAAAAAACTTGAAAATGTTTACAACGACTTTCGCTGACTAATACGTTTTATGAGGCCCCTTGTTTCGAGGGCTGCTACTAGTAAATAATTGTGCAAATCAATCTTCCATAACGTATCAATTATTTCATAGATAGGCTGATAGAAATGAACATCGAATACCACTTATTGGAGTCGGATAGTTTAAATACCTGTAACCACGTACCCGATGGGCTCTAAGGAACTGGATTATATGCGTACTATAATCTTTGTTACGTATCGAAACAATGTATTCTTTTCCCGCCCCCCCCCCTGCCTCACTTCAATGCCCATAAGCGCTATGGGTGCAGTGGTAAAGAATAAGATAAAAAGGTAAATAAATTAATCAAATATAGTCCCGTTTTCTACACGGCAACTTTCTTTATTAGTAGATTTTTTAACTCATTTCTATTGGTTTGTTAAGCTGTACCATGACACCATTCTTTAAAATGACGAGCACCTCAATGGCAACGAGAACACTGCAAAAAAAATTTGTTTCTGCAGTTTTATTTCATTGGCTGCAACAAGATTTGGTGATAGGATGGCGTAAGGTATTCATGTGTCATTGTACTGCGGTAGTTGCACTGAATGAGCGCGGATGTTGAGATATGGTTGCCCCCTTTCCCCAGATCAGGACGCGTGGCCACACTTCGAGAAGGCGTGCGGCAATCCTGGCCAGTCGCCCGTCAACATCAACTTCTTGCAGACCAGCTTCAAGAGCTTCGGACCCATTGCATTCCTCGGCTACAACGTGCCGTTTCGCTTCAAGGTTGAAAACGGAGGACACGCCCGTAAGTGTGTGCCGAGAGCGGGCGAAGGGATGAATTCTCGCACCGAGCACTGCAACTCTCCTAAGTATATCGATATAGAAACGTATTAACCACTGGTCTTGTCGTGTACCTATTATTTACGACAACATTATTATTATTATTATTATTATTATTATTATTATTATTATTATTATTATTATTATTATTATTATTATTATTATTATTATTATTATTATTATTATAAGTGGTGTTTTGCGTCTCAAAACCGCAATATGATTATCAGAGACACCGTAGTGAAAGGGTCCGGAACTTTGCACCATCTGGTGGTGCTCTTCAACATGCACAGGCCTCCACAATTTCACCTTCATTGAAGTGCGAACGCCGTGGCCGGTATAGAACCCGCGACCTTCCGTTCTGCAACTGGGCCCCCTGGCCACTTATACACCAATGCAGACTATTTTTTAATACAGTACAGCAATAAATGTATTCTACGGTGGGACCTAATGCAACTCTATAGATTCCTTGAAGATTTTGCATGCGCACGTGCATCGTTATCCTCTGAATTAGCGCAACTACAGAGGTAAATATGTCATAATCGTTGGTGTTTTGCGCCCCAAAACCACTAAATGATGGTGAAAGACGCCACGTTTTAGAGGGTTTTCGAAATTTCCACCAGCGGGGTTCTTTAACGTATACCTAAATCCACGTTGACGGGCCTCTAGCACTTACTTCGCCTCCATTGCGGCCACCGGGATTTGATCCCATGACCTGCGGGTCAGCAGTCAATCACCGAAAAGTATCGAATCTGTTTGCCGATCAAAGAGTATCTGCTCAAGCTTCTTGTGCCATAGAGGAATGTCTGTAAGCATATTTAAATATTAGTTCGAATGTCTTTCTAATTGCAGGTAATAATTTGTATTGTGTTGTCTCTTTTACTACAACGCCTGTATATTCTAGTTTGATGGTTTTCATTGTGCTTAGTGGCATTTTGTATATATTGTAATGAATTAATGAATCTAAATAACGGACGCTCTGCTGGCAATGAAGAAGACGACGATGATCGGTGGCTGCAGTGGTAGCTCGCGCACGCCGTTCGCCATTAGCCAGACCTGCCTGTTAAAGCTCATTTTGCCAAGCTGCGTCTGAACGCTTCTCGACGTACAACACCTCTATTTTAAGTGGTGGAGGTGCCGGGGTTCCCATCAACCTGGAACTTCGCAATCGCACGCTACCCTCACCGTTCACCATGACTGCTCCTGGCCCTTCTCAAGCTGCCTTACCAACGACAGTCTACTGTACTCTCGTGCCTCGGCAACGCGACCCACCAATTTTTCGCGGCAACGACGAACAAGACGTCGAGTACTGGCTCGTCGAGTACGAAATCGTAAGCGCTTCCAACAAGTGGAACGCCTGCGACCAGCTCACAAACGTGCGCTTTTACCTCGATGATGTGGCCAGCCTCTGGTTCAAGAACCACGAAGGCGAAATCACAACCTCGTCCGCCTTCAAGACCACCATCGCCGCGGTCTTCGGTCGTCCCGCCGTGCGCCGGCTTCGCGCGGAACAGCGTCTCCGTAGTCGAATCCAGCGCAGGGACGAGACCTTTACAAGTTACATTGAAGATGTCTTGTCTCTTTGCAAGCGCGTCGATGAATCTCTAACCGAACGCGACAAAATCAAGCACATCATCAAAGGAGTTGACGACGATACCTTCCAGATGCTCGTCGCTAGGAATCCACAGACCATCACCGATATTGTCCAGCTCTGTCAGGAGTACGACGAGTTGCGTAAGCAGCGTGTCTCGACGCGCAGGGCCGCTGAAGATACGGCTGAAGTTTCCGCCCTCGTGCACGATGTCGCTGCTGATCACACCGCCTTACTGCCCCACATCAAACAGTTCTTTCGTGAAGAAGTTGCGCGTCAGCTTTCTCTTGTGGCCGAAGCATCCGCGCCAGTGACATCGTTAGACCCACGTCTACGCCAGGTCATTGAGACACAGGTCACGCAGGCACTGCCTCCATCGCCATCTGTCCCTACGCCGCTGACCTACGCTGCCGTCGTTGCTAGACCCCCAGCCCCACCTGTCTCTGGCGCATACAGGGGCACCGGGTCCTCCTATCCTACGACGCTGCCTACAGACACGGCACCCCATCCCGTTTCGCCCCCTGCACCTTCTGTCGTTAACCCATGGCGCACCTTGGATAATCGGCCCATATGTTTCGCATGTGGTTTCGTGGGACATATAGCACGCTACTGTCCCCGTCGTAACTTCCAGCCTCCAGACCACGGGAATTCTGCAAATTACCAGGCTGCCCAGAATCCCCGGCGACCATCTTCTCCTATTACCGACTCATTGTCCCCACGACGCCCCGTCGATTCTCGCCGGTCATTACCGCCCCGTCGCCGATCTGTCTCCCCGATGCTTCGGCGCACGAGCCCCGCTCGAGAGGAAAACTGACAGCCGCAGTTCCGGAGGCAAGAACTGCGTCGTCGTCGAACTTTCTAAGACCTCCTCTTTGTCCGACCAACGAAATTGATGTGCTAGTAGAAGGTGTTGCTGTACGTGCACTTGTCGACACAGGCGCCGTCGTTTCTCTAATTAGTGAAAAACTGTGTCGCGATTTGAGAAAAGTTACAACGCCGCTTACGAATCTTGCTCTGCGTACAGCCACCTCCCATTTCATCACGCCGACAGCTCAGTGCACAGCACGCGTTCTTATTCAAGATGTTTGGTATGCCATCAACTTTGTTGTTCTCCCACGTTCATCTTACGACGTCATACTAGGATGGGATTTCCTTTCTACCCATCAGGCCCTCGTCGACTGCGCTCGTGCTGAACTCACGTTGACGAATCCGTGTCTTGATATCGACCACCACAGTCCCTCCAAAGTGTTTGCCGCAGCTGACGTCCGCATCGCGCCGTTGTCCGCCGTCCTAGTGCCTGTGTTTTCTCCTGCTGCCACTAACTCGACGCTCCTGTTCCAGCCAACTATAGCTATGGCAACACCGAACCATCGTCCTCCCGTTTGCCGTCATCAACTTTTCCGATGGTTCGGCGGTACTTTATGCGTGCAACGTTTCTGCATGTCCGTACATCCTGCTACGCGGCGAGTGTCTGGGAAGCCTCGAGACCTTAAATTGTATTTTCGAAGACCCGATCTATCCAGACAAGCCATTTTTACCGACTTGTGCCATTACACCCGCAACGGACGCTAATGAACCTATAGATGTATTCCGCAAGTCCATTGATTGTAACCTCACCCCTGGGCAGCAAGAACATCTGATCAAGCTCCTACAGCGTTTTCGGGCCTCGTTTGACCACAATCAGCCTTCCTTAGGTCGAGCGTCATCTGTTGTTCACCGTATAGATACCAGTCAAGAGACGCCAATATGGCAGCGTCCATATCGTGTGTCGACTACCGAACGCCGTGCCATCAATGAACAGGTTGACGACATGCTGACACGTGGCATAATCGAACCGTCACGCAGTCTCTGGGCCTCTCCAGTTGTGTTGGTGAAGAAGAAGGACGGATCTATCAGGTTTTGCGTGGACTACCGGCGTCTCAACCGAATCACGCGCAAGGATGTCTATCCGCTGCCACGCATTGACGATGCCTTGGACTGCCTACAGGGAGCCGAATTTTTCTCTTCTTTAGATCTGCGCTCTGGATACTGGCAGGTACCCATGGCAGAGGCCGATCGTGAAAAAACTGCTTTCATCACGCCCGACGGGCTTTACGAATTCACAGTCATGCCCTTCGGCCTCTGGAACGCACCAGCTACTTTCGAGCGGATGATGGACTCTATCCTTCGAGGCCTCAAATGGAACGTTTGCCTTTGTTATTTAGATGACATTGTCGTCTTTTCAACCGATTTCGCAACCCATTTAACCCGCCTCGAGAAAGTACTCGCGTGTATTTCTGCCGCGGGGCTGCAACTGAATCTGAAGAAGGGCCATTTCGCTGCTCGAAAGCTTACGATCCTTGGCCACGTGGTTTCAAAAGACGGCATTCTTCCTGACCCTGCCAAACTTACAGCCGTTTCAGCGTTTCCCAAACCGACCACCATAAAAGAGCTCCGAAGCTTTATAGGCCTTTGCTCTTACTTCCGGCGCTTCGTCCGCAATTTCGCGACGATCATCGCTCCTTTGACCAAGCTCCTCGCCGGCTCTAGAGACCTTTCCGCCTGGTCTGCCACCTGTGACGATTCTTTCAATGAACTGCGCCGCCTCCTCACGTCGCCGCCTATTCTGCGACACTACGACCCATCGGCACCCACAGAGATCCACACCGACGCTAGTGGTGTCGGGCTAGGCGCTATTCTTGCACAGAAGAAAGACGGCTTCCAAGAGTACGTGGTTGCCTACGCAAGCCGAACTCTTAGCAAAGCCGAAACCAACTATTCAGTCACTGAAAAGGAATGTCTCGCCATTATTTGGGCGATAGAGAAATTTCGACCTTACGTGTACGGGCGCCCTTTTGACGTCGTGACTGACCACCACGCCCTCTGCTGGTTATCGTCACTGAAGGATCCAAGCGGTCGCCTCGCCCGATGGGCATTACGCCTCCAAGAATATAATATTCGCGTGGTCTATCGCTCCGGCCGGAAACATTCGGACGCAGACGCCCTATCCCGTTCGCCGCTACCCCCTGACCCGGACTGCTGCGAAAGTCTAACCTGTGATGCCACTGCCGTCACCATCGCCGAGATGCCATCTGAGCAACGCAAGGACCCTTGGGTTGCTTCGATTCTAGACATCCTGGCTGGGCACACGGCTTCCCCCCCTTCTCGCACATTGCGTCGGCAAGTCGAGCACTTCGCCACTCGCGACGACGTGCTGTACCGACGCAACTACGCACCCGGTGGACGTCAGTGGCTACTCGTGATTCCACGTCATCTGCGATCCGAAATTTGTTCCACGTTTCATGACGACCCCCAATGTGGCCACGCAGGTTTCTTGAAGACTTATTCTCGCATACGTCTCCGATATTACTGGCGTGGCATGTATCGTTTTATACGACAATACGTTCGGGCCTGCTCGACGTGCCAGAGACGAAAAACTCCCCCTTGTCACGCCAGCGGTACCTTGCTACCCTTACCATGCCCGTCCCGACCATTCGACCGCGTCGGCATCGATATCTACGGTCCCCTTCCCAACACCGCTGACGGTAACCGCTGGATCATAGTTGCCGTCGACCATCTCACACGGTATGCCGAAACTTCATCCCTTCCCTCGTCTACAGCAAAGGACGTTGCGACTTTCGTTCTTCACAACATCGTATTACGGCATGGAGCACCTCGGGAGTTACTGAGTGATCGTGGTCGCGTATTCTTGTCAGACGTCATCACAGCATTGCTGCGTGAGTGCCACGTCGTTCACCGCACTACAAGCGCCTATCATCCCCAGACCAATGGAATGACAGAGCGCTTCAACCGCACCCTTGGTGACATGCTGTCTATGTATATCTCGTCAGACCACTCCAATTGGGACCGAGTGCTCCCGTTTATCACGTTCGCTTATAATACCGCCATTCAAAGCACTACTGGGTTCTCTCCTTTTTTCCTCCTTTACGGACGCGAACCTTCTTGCACTATGGACACCATCCTTTCGTACAAACCTGACTCCTCAGAGTCCACGACTTTGTCTCAAGCCGCTACATACGCTGAAGAATGCCGCCAACTTGCAAGATCATTCACAACTCAAGACCAAGGACGCCAAAAACACCACCATGACGCATCAAATAACACTACTTCCTACAATCCAGGTTCACTCGTCTGGCTGCATGTCCCTTCGGCTACACCTGGCCTTTCTACCAAGTTGGTCCCCAAGTATCACGGCCCATATCGTGTGCTACAAAAACGTCACCGGTGAATTACCTCATCGAGCCACTGGAACCATCTTCTGACCAACGTCGTCGTGGCCAGGAAATTGTCCACGTCTCGAGACTTAAGCCCTGCTACGACCCTCCCGTGTTTACTTGTCCATAGGCCGCCAGGATGGCTCCTTATTTCGCGGGGAGTAATTGTAATGAATTAATGAATCTAAATAACGGACGCTCTGCTGGCAATGAAGAAGACGACGATGATCGGTGGCTGCAGTGGTAGCTCGCGCACGCCGTTCGCCATTAGCCAGACCTGCCTGTTAAAGCTCATTTTGCCAAGCTGCGTCTGAACGTTTCTCGACGTACAACACCTCTATTTTAATATATATATATATATATATATATATATATATATATATATATATATATATATATATATATATAGTCCTGTAGATCCTCCGTGAGCGGTCACAACGTGGTTTATTTCGACGTTTCGGCCTAGAGTCTGGCCTTCATCAGGATTGGTGATGATCCTGATGAAGGCCAGACTCTAGGCCGAAACGTCGAAATAAACCACGTTGTGACCGCTCACGGAGGATCTACTGGACTACATGCAACGCTACGGCCACTCAACCACCATGCCTGCCTATATATAAATATATATATATATATCTAAATACATATATTTATATATATATATATATATATATATAATATATATATATATATATATAATATATATATATATATATATCCACGTGTGTAACGAACTCTCCCTTCTCCCCTTTCCTTAAAATTCCCAACGTGTCCGTTGTAATTATAGGCAACATGTAATAAAATAACTAAACAAATAAAAGCCACTCGATCATCATGGGGGACACACAGGCCAAATGAGTGCGTGTATTTAGGCATAGTACTAAGCGGCTAGAGCTTCTGGAGAGGTCTCGTTTGTGTGGCGTACAATCCCAGACAATGTTTCGCAATTATAAGCACAGATATAGCGCAAGTTTTATATGTGCTTTCAAGCAATATTTTTTTTTCTTTTAACACAACGCAGTTTACATCACGCCGGAGCATCCGCATCTCGAATCCTACGGTGGCCCGCTGCCCGCTCGCTACACGCTGTCCAAGGGCGTCTTCCGCTTCGGCAACGAGACGAGCCAGCGCGGCTCGGAGCACACGCTCGATGGCCGCTACTTCGACGCCGAGGTACGTCAACTGAATTTCGTGTAACCACGCCGTAGCCAGAGGGCGGGGCGGGATGGGCTACGTCGTTTTGACTTATCAGCCCAGTTTCACCACATTAACCCACAAGGACAGGTAGAACATTAAATATCAGTAAATACACGATACCATGCTTCCAGATAAATTTCTGACAACGTTAAGCCATTAGCACTTGAAACTTTCGAGATTACGGGAATCTATGCTACGCAATATAAAATTTGATCTCAAGTGGAGTGTTGATCAGATTTGTTCTAGTTTCGCTCCGACCGTCCTCTTACGTGCTAGTTGTTGAACTGCTGTCGGATTGATTGTGCGACTCGAAAACATTCATTGGCCCTTTCCGTCACTTGTGTTTGACCGGACACATGGAGCTGTAGTGCAACCCTTTGACTTTGTTGTAATGCGTTGAGAACGCTGTAGGAGAATTTGACGACACGTAAGAAGAATCCGGTCTAGATTAAGGTAGCTCTAATTCTGAATACTGTTGCTTTACGTGGGAACTAAACATTGAGCTGTGATCCACGCGGCTTGTGTTTTTACCCCACAACTTTATAATTTTTGGTACTCAAAGCTCGTATGGTCATGGTACTGAAGTAAGTTGCACCGAGTAGTCGCAAACCAACGTTAAGCTCTTCCCAAGAGGCCACTTTTTGGGCAATGAACGGCATTACTATTCACTTTTTGTGTGTATATAATGACAAAGTCGAAAACGGTCACGCGCGCAATTTTGAAGGCTTGTAAGCATGGAAGAACGCACAAATCGATAAAAATGAGTCACTCCTTGGAGATCAAGCGTGAACGTTGAAGGTACGTTAAGGCTTGTCAAGACTCAAGATACAAGAAATCCGTCTTCAAAACCTGCTACAATCTTGGCGAGACGTTTCTTGGGCAGTTTGGAGCACATTCTGTCCGGTGAATATAGTAACATATGAGGGCGACTATCCTGTTTATCTTAAGCAAATAGCTTTATTGTATGACACATCACTAGAATTCATGAAAATTGGCACGTCAAAAAATAACCGCATCAGATTTGTAACAACCATATAGGCACACAAATATGCGTTTATCTACACCGTTTCGGTTTCCTCAGCTCCAGCTTCTGATGTCGTGCGAAAAGCCAACACCTACCGACTGCCTTCGGCGTGACAAAGGGTTGGCCATATTCGTCATTCTCTTTCAGGTGAGAGCCCATTTTTCAGCGCAACCGCGCCCCACTACAGTCACAATGGGGCCATTAAAGACTAAAATCTTGAACGTGCGGTGTCACTGCAGCAAAGCCGATGCCGCAGACGCTCGAAGAAAACACACCACCAGTTTGAGATGGCATGACTCTCTACACACCTGTCGGAGTTAAATCGATTCAGTGTTTTACGGAAATACGCATCTAAAATTAAAATATTTCGAAGCTGCGGTTTAAGAAGTTTCCTATTAAAGCTAGGACACCGACAATATTTCCATGTTATCTGGATGCGTGCAGTCGGGTTTCTCGATTTACGCACGTAGACATTGAATATCTTTCATAGATCCGAGTGAGTGTTGCTTTTACAGCTGCATGCAGCGCATGAATGATTAACAGCACAAACCTAAACTCATTCACACCTGTAACTAGCAGCGTTTGTGTGATCAAGTTAAATCTATATGATTTATCGAGAGTGTTAGCTTTGGTCGCAAAGAGACTTTTTTGGGTAAGGCACATGATTGTGGTTGCAAACATTTGAAATGATGAATTGCCCAGCAGCAGCACGTCAGCCTCTTTTACGGAATAATGACAATGCGAGCAGACGTGTATCTGGCTTCACAATGGGGCATATTCTGTGCATGTATACATGCGCAGCAGGTATGGACATCGGTAACCTTGAGCCGCGCTTTGGTGACAGTCAAAAATGGGCGCGCGACCAGTGCTCAACGGGACCAGTGCTTCGATGTATCTGGTGCTCAGGATTTGGTGCGTACAAAGTAGCGGTGCCTGAAAGAAGATTTGTTTGAAGACTACGTGCCTTAGAGCAAAGTGAAGCTTCCAGGGCAATACAACATTTGGCTTATCAAAACAATATCCACGCAAGGTTATGTTCCTTATTTTGGCTTTTACTCTATTCGGGAGCAGCCACCCGTTCAGAACCATTCATGTACTTCAAAAAACAATTTTTTGACCGTACATGAGTAATGTTTGTAGCTGTATTCAATTTCAAATGACGCCACCATGTGCAAAAGACACTTTTATATTCAAAACCTTTCTCTGCGACAGTGTTTCTATTTCTTTTTTTCTGTAAATGAAGTTTATAGCAGTCATTGCATCGGTTGCGCATCGCAGAAAGTGATTTTGCCGTCTCGAACACCTCTGGTCTTTAGAAAAAGGAGGCGTCCAATCCCTTCCTGGACATACTCATCAACGCCACCGAGCACATGACCACGCGAGGCAACACGACCGAGACGTTGATTCCCATGGCCTTCCTGCTCCCGAACTCGACGTCCAACTACTACCTCTACTTGGGCTCGCTCACTTTCCCGCCGTGCACCGGCAAGGCCCTCGTGGTGGTCTTCGACAACGTCGTCTCCATTGGCGAGATGCAGGCGAGATATTATTCGCCTGCCTTTTCAGTCTCTATTTCTCCTTGGGTACAGCCGTAACCCACCACGCGTACACGTCTAATAATTCTACCTCCACGGTTGCCTCGATTACTCACAAACCTATAAACAACTATGCAACCATTATCATGTTTCCCTGGACCACACAAATTATTGCTGCGTTCATCAACTGATCATTGTGGTGAGTTCTACGAAGTATGTGCTAGTGAAGTGTTCAAAAAGACATCAACACATCGTAAAAATGAACTTGTTTCTCACCGAACAGCGGAACCTATTAAGGCACTATTGCGACACAAGAGGTCATCTCTTACCTACTCTCTGCAATGACTTCATTACTTAATTATTCACATCAGTGTCATGGACGCTTCTAGCGTCCGCTTGGCGTCACCGTCGTGCTTCGTATAAAGTCCAAATTAGTAATATCGCCTCGCATATATATGTTCTGCGTGCAAGTAAAAGCATGCAAATGCCTGGGACGAAAGTGGCTGAAGCAAAGATTTAACAACCAGCCATCACCATCACACGATGGGTGCAATCGACTACATCTTCCCGCGTGCGATGCCTACGGTCTATGATGCCTCAAGCAGAACGAGCACTGGTTCACCGGGCATCCCGCTTATATCCTGAGTGCATGCAACCCGAAGGCAGATATCTGCTGACATTCAAAGATATTATGACCTATTACAGGGATCAGCATCGTCAATACCCACCTCCTGCAAAGTGGCCGGGGAAGGCTAATGAACGAATCTTGCTGAGACATTTCATCAACACTTTATTGTGCCCGACAATCGTGCAACATTTTGATTCCTCCTTCACCGGCAAGTGCCAACAGTGTGAGCAGGTGGCTGACACCTACCACATCGTTTGGGCTTGCCAGCTCAATTCAGCTCTTCCCCCCAACCCTAACCCAACCAGAGAGGAGTGGGAGGCGACCTTGCTGGGTTGCTCGGACCTTCAAGCACAAAGGGCCCTAGTCCAGATGGCTAGGTTAGCAAGTGTCATCAATGGGGTCCCGGAATAAGGACTCCACCCACAATGAAGCATCTCAAAAAGCTGCTCCTCTCCTCCTTTTTTTTTTCAACAAATATTTTCTCTCACACACTCAAGCAGAAAGAAAACGCATCGGGGGGGGGGGGGGTTGCGTCGCTAGATCAGTACCTGCGAACTTTGCTCATATATGGGCGCGGTCGCGAGCGCTATCTCGAGTAGGCTCCACACGAAAGCTCGTAAACTCGCTGTGATGTCAACGCGTCACCTTTAGAGGATTCGAAGCACAAAAATCACTTTGGCCACAGGTGTAGCCGGGTTTCGTTGAACCAGAGCTTTGTTGAGCTGCGTGAAAATTGAAATATATATGAGTTTGCTGCCGGATTTACTATCTATAACATTCCATTCATTGCCTCACGCTTGTGGTTAAACTGACTTATTTTGCCTAGACAGCTTTTGCCAATCCGCTACAGTAATAGAGAGCTTCAAAAGATATGACCGACTAATATCTGGTCCTAAAGCTAAAGCAAAATTTAACGCCTGTGCTTCCTTACGCAATCTCGTATTGCAGTCTATCTCTATCCTCTTTCGACCCTTATTTTCCCACCCCTATACAGGGTAGCAAAACAGTGCTTCAAAATTAACCTCCCTGTCACTTCCTTTTATTTTTTCTCTTTCTTTTATGATAGCGAAGTGTGGAACGTGAAGAAAAAAAAAGAACGTGAAACTTTTGAGTTCTCTAGCTGATTCAGTGAAACATCAAGGATTCGATGAATATCAGAAAAAAGTAATCTCTTTATATAAGAGCAGATACCTTGAAAGACCCCTGCAACACTTTTTTAGCGTGGTCCAAAAAAGCTCCTCGTCGGTAGTGGAGGCCCATTCGAAATCGTGAACCAAACATCGTCGCCCGGCATGTGGCCTGTCAGTTACAAATAATTCGAAAATCAGATCGAAATTGCTCCTTCTTGCTCCCTCGTGCGTTGCAGTGACCTGCGTCACGCTAGAACTCGCCAAAAGTGTGAGTGCAAGCCCGCACTGGGAACAAAAAAAAAACACGCGTGCTAAAACAAAAAGAGTGCTCAATTTCATGACGCGCGCTGACGAAAGGGCGGATCCTCATAGCCCCCCTCTCCACTCCGAGGTAGCTTTCAGGGTGCTGGCTGGTACGAAAGGAAAGAGAAGACTCTTGAAGCGTGCCACAAATTCTTGCAACTAGAATCGGCAGGTCAAACCGACGAGTTATTGTAAATCAACAAGGTTACTTCGATGCAAATGTTTTCGTTGCAAAACTTTTTCTTTTCATGACGTGGCATGAAATACTATTAGCTAGATAATACCTTGAGTGCCACGAAGTGCCGTGGGGAATGTTAAGAGCATGTGACTACACTATTTGTTTGAATACGTTCATAATGTAGGCAAAAGCTGGCGGTGACTCCGAGGTTTTCAACAACTGTAACTTCAACATGCAGCTCAAGAAGCTAAGGAACAACCTGTACTACTACTTCGGCACTTGCAAGAATCGGGTGGCCGGCAACTTGCGCAAGCTGCAAAACCTGGGCAACCGTATCGTCTACAGATCGTTCAAGTTCACCAGCGCTGCCGCCACTTCAGCGGCCACATTGAAACTGGTGTTAAGCGTAGCGACCACTGTCCATTATGTCGGCAGTGGCCGCGCCATGTAAATTGCGTGATAGTGTTATTTAATTCAGCAGGAGCCGATATTTATAAGGCGAAAAATATGACTTCCTCGAAATATCGAGGCAGCTTCATTATGTTAACGATATTTGTCACGAAGTTTGCGTTTATTACTTAATTTGTAGATCGATTACGCATGAACGGTGTTGAGAACAAATAAAACACTAATCAAGATGGCTCAATGACATGCCTATCTAGCCTGTTTCAAGCACTTGTGACGCTTACGCACTCCGCACAGAATAACTATAGCTAAAACACCAGGCCATCACTAGCGACTACCACTAGCAACTAACAGTTTAACTAACGCAGCTGAATCATTATGCCCCGCCAGATTAGTAATTCAGGTAATTTTGATGGTAAATTACAGTCTCTCTCAATTAAGTTCCTCAAATCTCAATCGGCGCTTGCCGCCAATGTGCTCTGCTGCTGACTTTTAGTAAAGCTCTATAGCGACTGGCGGCATTTGCATGGGGCACACACTGCTTCACCCCCTAACGACTTTGTTTCGTGCGAGACATACGTGATAAACTTTTTTGTGAACATGGGACGGAGATTATTTGTTTCGACTGGTTGACTGTAAAAAGGGTAATACATAGTTATGGAACAATAGGTAATGTGATTAAAAGTCAGCGCCGTTAATCGACTGCACTGATTTTATTATTCTCTTTGCGTCAATATCACTTTATTGGTCACGGACAAGGTGGTGATTTTTCGTTCACAATTAACGACACCGACGCCGACGCAGGAATTCCTGCGAAACTGGCTTCTTAACCCTCTTGCGTTAATAGTTCAAGGAACCAAGAAATGCTGTATATGTCGCCATTTATCGCCTTAAATTGAAGGTTGCAATTATAGGTGAGATGCAGACTCGTACCTTTGCATGCGCATGCGTTGTCTTCGACGGAGGAGTCCTTAAAGCTGAGAATGGTAGGAAGAACATGGTGAGAAATTTTGTTTTCGAGAGGAAGGGGTGTACGTGTTGGGGGTGTATGTGTACGTGTTGTTGTCGAAATGCAATACTAACTTCGAAGACAAATATCTCCCCCCCTCCCTACATCTTCCGCAATCAACTCGGTCTCGGTTAAATCGAGGCGAGATGCCGCGTATAGTTAGTATCTTTTATTCCTTGTATTTATTACTCACGCCTACACGATACCTTATTTTAACATTTACGAGGATTCTTTTTTTACTGCGTTTTTTTTTAATTTCCTATGCACGATGGCTGCCCTCGTAACTTCAATATTGGAGATTATGGGGAAGCAAGTTTTTTATGCTTGCAGCTCGGCAGCCACCGCACGAATTGACACATCTTTTTACGACGCCATCGCCGTACGACCGCTTGTTTTGTTGGAGCAGAAATGACGCGAGTAGATATGCCTTGAGCGTAATTATTAAACGCAGGAAGAACTCTTATTCGTGCAGACACGACTGCCACAGCAGCAAGCCGGTCACGTGTTGCCGTAAACAACGCTCTGACGACAAAAACGCGGGGAAAGCCACAGCCGCGAGCTATATATCTCCGGCGCAAACGAGTCGACCATGCAGCTCGATGTGGTGACTGCTTTTCTTCGTTTCTTCCTACGGTTTTTTTTATCGGTGCGTTTTAATAGTGACGCCTTCCAACTATGGTTCGTAATTTGGGGATACACACAGAGGCCTGCCTGATCAAGGTCACCAGCCAACATAGTGAAACTGCGCTGGTGTTGGCGCAGTGCCTATGAGGGAATTCCTTCTGCCTCGTGACAATGTGTCAGGAAGCCAATTTTAGACTTTTTTTTTCGTGAGTATTGGTTGGTAAACATTGCCTCCTCGAGACAAGTGGCTTCTCGGAGAAAGCTTCTTCCACAGCGGAGCTTTCACTGGAGGCGCTCACATTGGATACGAGGCGTGAACGAGCTGACTTATTAGTACCATCTTCGCGAAAGCGCCGACGGAAGTTAAGTAACATGAAGTCATCAATAGTAATAGTCGTCGCTGTGGTTTTTATTGGTAAGTGTCACGGGCTCTATTCGATATACGCGTTCGAGTTGTACTTGTTAAAGTCACGTAAAAGATATTCTCCGATATAAAACAATTGTCGTGTAGTCACTTAGTGTGAGATGTTATAGGTTTTTGGTTTATATAGGAAAAACTATATAGCCGCACGCAATCATATGCCCTTTTCAAATCGACTGCGTGAATTAATGGCGTCTTAATAGCGTGAATCAGGACGGTGTCTATGCCTCGCCATCTTTTATTCTTTCTATAAGAACTGCGTTGACATCAGAGATGATGTCAACTAATACACTGTAGATTTTTACTGTAAGAGGTGCCACAATCAATGCCCAGGCTTTCTGAAAGATGTTTGATTCTAGAATAAGACTGGTTCACTTATGATGATGCCATCATTTTTTATGCGTCACTGAGCGCGCTACTGAGGCGATGACCCCTAATGATAATGTGGGTGAAGAGGATGGTGCCTACTCGCGCGCATTGTGATCTCGCACAATCACGATGATAATGATAAAAACAATTGTGATGTTGTTAATGATAATGACGACGACGACGATGATGATGATGATGATTACGACTATGACGATGCGGATCAACACATGCACGCAGTTTCCAGCTCGTTGCAGCCAGTTATGTAATGGTTAGTGCACGAGCAAGTGGCACTTTGCCGTAGTTTGCAACTGTGTATTGCTAACGTTTACGTTCAATTTGAAATTTTACTGCTTTGAGACTGCTATACTCTGCATGCAAACTTTTACAGCTCTCTATTTTTACAGTCAACTCATGACAAAACCGGTCATGAAAGCAACTTCGTGAAACATTTTGAGCCATGATTATGCAGCCCGGACACCATATATGCTCCATATGCTCAGTATTAAGCCCCGCCGCGGTAGTCTAGTGGCTAAAGTACTCGGCTGCTGACCCGCAGGTCACGGGATCTAATTTCGGCTGCGGCGGCTGCATTTCCGAAGGAGGCGGAAATATTATAGGCCCGTGGGCTCACATTTGGGTGCACGTAAAACAACCCCAGGTGGCCGAAATTTCCGGAGCTCTTCACTGCGGCGTCTCTCGTAATCATATGGTGGTTTTGGGATGTTAAACCCCACAAATCAATCAATGCTCAGTATTCGTGAATAAACACAAAACCTATAAGTCCTTATGTATCCTTCGCATTGCCAGTTAGAGTACAGCGAAATAATATTGTAATTAGATGAGGAATTTGGTTGAAACTGGAACTTTTCTCATAAAAACATGTTTGTATCAGTCATGGAATACATTGTATTGAAAGAGTGAAACTAAAAATGTTTTTTTTCCTTTCCGAAAACATGATTTGATTGATTTGTAGGGTTTAACGTCCCAAAACCACGCTATGATTATGAGAGACGCCGTAGTAGAGGGCTCCGGCAATTTCGACCAACTGGGGTTCTTTACCGTGCACACAAATCTGAGCGCACGGGCATTCAACATTTCTGCCTCCATCTTTCCGAAAACATTAAACACACTTTAAATATTAAATGTTTTGCTTAGCATCGCATGTGTTTACATCAGCAGTGTCATTTCAGGTGAGGTAGATGTTGTTTACAAAGAAAACTGAGTTTATTTTTCCATCTACCACGTAGCTACAACGCTTAAGTTTTTGTAATGCTATTCTGGGCACGTAATAAACAGTAAATAACAGGTATGCGATTCATTTAGGTTCGTTAGATCACTTCTTCCGCAACATTAAGATATAATAAGGAAATTTATTATTATTCGATGGTTATTACGCAGGTGTGTTCATTGAAGTAATGCCCTACAAGTTCATTGCAGACGCTGCATGTCACCGCTTGCGCACAAAACTGGTGAGGAACATATTGTGACTGGTTAAAATTAAGGTCTGTGTTGTTGCGTGCGCATATACAGTAATAAAATCGGGCACACCGCTGTTGGGAACAACGTATTTGCTTAAATTTCAAGTGGTTCTTTGAAGTGCACTGAAGGCAATGTGCAAGAGAGTAATTTGTATTCAACACTAATCAAACTGCGGCTGCACCAACCCCACAACTTTATATTCAGCTGCCCTCTATACCATATGCAGGTGCTGCATTATTGCAGCAAGTTTAAATTTTTTTTATCATTGCGTTCTCAGAATTAACATGGTGCATTATTGCGTAATACATATAATTACTGCTAAAGATACCTTCAACGTATTATGAAACAAATATGTTGGTGCTGGTTAGTCGGGCATAGTTTACTTAGAATAATTTACTGACACAATAATAAATAAAACGAACGTGACTGACGCTTTATTCTTCGCGCTATCATGTCCCAACTATGGTTACTTTGAACTTACCTTGAGAGCTCAGACAAATAATAAAAATTTTGCGCATGAAGCATCTTAACAAAACAGAACTTTCTCTGTGCATTTTCTTTGTTTTTCTTCTTGTTGAGCAGAGCTCATTCGTACATTAGGCGTTATAAACACCGCATCAGAACAGACGTCCAGTGTTAAAGACAGTGATGTAAGCCAATTTCATGTTGCGTCATTCTGTTACTTAAACTCACAAATGCATCATTTGTGAACCAAATTCATGCTTCTTAATTGCATATGTAATACACCTATTATCTGTGTTGATTTGACCAGCTAAAAATCATTGTCCTAATCAGGAATAGCTTATGTTCGTAAGTTGTATTTACCACAGGCTAGCCGGTTTCGAAAATACTTTGTTCAAATCGAAGGTCAGGTGATCTCCTGTAGGACTAGACTTTAAATATGAGCCTCTCTAGAGAGTTATCCTAGACGCATCCAAGCAAACCGACATTTGTTTAATTATGTAAGAGTTTCGAGTTGCCAATACCTTTCGATGCTTAGTTATTCTTCGAATTGTGATTTTTCGCTACGTCACCTCCATCGAAGTGTTCGAATAATTGTTTGATGTAACACGGTGGATGGAAAGTGCGATTTGATCAACCGTTAATTTAGCAAGTGATTGTTTAGCGTAATAAGAGTTCTCTACCTACACAGACACGTACTTTTTCAAAATATGAAGGCTATAATTTCAATTGAGGTAAATATACTGGCACAAACAGCCATTATTTACCTTTCTCGTGGTGTATTAAGAACGTAGATCGTGTACAGCCATACGCATTTCTTCTTTGCTAAACGCAGTTACCTACACATTGGTATATGAACATACGGGTGTCATGTAAACGGAATAGAACATCAGGGACTATGCACCCTGCTAGCACAGAGCCGTCCCAACATGAAAGCTGTTATGTTCGTCCCTCTCTTTCTTACACATTCGAACAGGACACAGTGCGCCGGTACTGCATCTACCTGTGCCACATGCCTGAAGGGAATATCAGGATGGCTGTTGAAGAGGACGGCACACCTTGCAAGGCAAGCTTCTTGAATAATTTTGCGATGTGTTTCACCATCTTGTTCCCAGCAATGATCACAGAAGACAGCAGTGGTACTGCGCGTATCCACAATGCTTTTGGAAAATAAATAAGGGGGATTTTTAAGCTTCGCCTACAAGAGTTGAATTCAATAGCGATATCCTGTCATTAGTGCGTAGTAATGCAAAGCGAGTTCCGAACGGCTTGTGTCAGTGGGGCTTTTGCATACGGATGCCCTCTGTGTAGTGGGTACTATGCTTTAAACCAATGGCAAACGTGCACGTGAAATCTTTTCGAAATTGCTACGCGCCCACTACGTGGCCCTAAGGATAAAGACGCAGTACAGTGTATGCTTTTTTTCAGTGGGTAGCCCGCTTTGAGCCATGAAGTAATGACAATCACATATTTTGACGCCCAGTCACAATGTAGATTTGTTCCACGCATTATAACTTCGATATTGCATGTTGCATTGTGAAGCCTGTATGTAAGACGCGTATGTTTTTGAAGCATGCAAGTTACCTTCACTGCATTTCCAAGTAGAGGAAGTTATTTTCACTGCACTTTCAAGCAGATGGAAAAGTGAGTTATCGCGGTCGAGAATAATGGAAGTGGCCATAACCAAACTTCGCTGCCGGGTTACCTCCCTCAACTTTTACCTGCATAGAGCATGTCAAGCGTTGTCTCCTCTGTGTATCTTCTGTAAGGGGGACGAAACAATCACTCATTACTTTCTATCCTGTCGCCGCTATACGTCATTGAGAAGAAAATTCATAGCACCACCTCTTCAAAACTTGGGTCTGAAAATATCCGAATCAGTTGTTCTATCATTCGGCGCCTCTATTCTGGAATACAGTCACAAGGATGTTTACTACGCAATAGAGGAATTTATCAGTCAGACTAAAAGAATATAGAGCTAAATTCTTCATTCTTTTAAACGTTTTATATTATTATTCAGTAATTATTTGTTGTGAAACCTATCCCTGGCATATACAAATAGTATTGCGAAGACAAAAAGCAAGTTCACCCAACACTTGGCCGATCCCCTGCATTGTGTAAGAGCCATGACATGAGGAAAAGAAGAAGAAGAAGCAGATGCGTAGCTCTGTGATAGAACACTTGCTTGCCACTGTCACACCTGTCCCGTTATTAGGGAGGCGATCGCCGGGCTAGTTCCAAGAGCCGAAGTATCGGCCCCCCGAACCGCACCACGAAAGCGTGGACAATTTAGAAGTGGTCCTTATTGGTGCGCCAGCGGACGCCGGCTGTGGCCCAAAGAACAAGTCAGAGTCGAGAGTTGATAAACAAAACAAATATTATATTCTCAAAAATGGCAGATCGAAAACAATACACAAGAATGCACACTACACAATAGTTACATACAATACGTCACCAATCAGACAACGTACTACACAGTACAATCAGCCACACTCAAAACAACGGACACAGACAACAATACGCACTACAATGCAGTCGCATGCATTGAACAACCAAGACACTTAAGGACTAAAGAGATAGAAAACCTATTCAGTCCAAAGTCCTTGGAACAAAAGTCTGAATGATACTCTTCCGAGAATCACTCACTCAAAGTCCAGCGTTGTTGTCGTTCCGCAGCTCTCGAAGTTCTCTCCCAGGAAACCTCCCGTCTTCAATTGGCCACTCTTCAAACTTCAACTTCTTCGCCGGAACTCGTCGGCTTCACACTCGCAGCGGTTGCCACGGGTCTTCGCTCGATAGCGGTAAACACACACTCTTGCCTGTAGCTCGAGCCGTCCCTACGGACCACAAACTTCGCCGACTACACGGCGGACTCTCTACGCACTCTGGCGCTCACTTCCGTCTCCTCCTGTTCTGTCACTACGGGCAGAACCTTCGCCGACTACACGGCGGAATTCCTACGCGCTCCGGCGCTAACTTTCCGTCTCCTCCTGATTTCTCGTCTCGGCTGCTCGGTTAAATACCTTGCGCGCGACTTTCCAGATGTTTCTCGTCATTTCGTCGGCGCGACGCGCAGCGAAGGCTGGGGAGAGGCACGAGACGGTTCGACTGCCCTCTCCCGAGGATGATTCACTCGGTCTGACCCCGCCTCCTTCGTTCTAGAAAAATCGCGGTCTTGCTGGGCCGCCGATGTGGGGTGAGGAGGATCGTCTGCGAAGCCGTGCTTCTGCGGGGAGAGCGCGCGCCCGGGAGCTCTGGATGTTTGCTTTCTTTTTTTTTCTTTTTTACCTCGCGGCGTTTCTGCCGCCCGTTGTCGCAAGGATTTGGCGGCGCGCTCTTTTTTAGCGCTCGTTCTGTGACACTGCCCCCCACTTTAAAAATATTATCTCATAATATTCAAAACCACACAAACGAGCGCGAACAGTCACCACACATTCTCACAGACTGTAACACAATCCGTCGCTCATGACACTTCACATTCACAATATATCACTCAATACAATCGTACATTGTAGTTCAATTCCACAACACATGAAATATAGCCACAGGTACATGCCTACAACACTTCATCACACATTCTAAACAATACAAACGTACAAAGTTCTGTCTATCCAACAATTATACAACACTATACATCACACCATCGCACAGAACACTGACTCGCTCGACATACACTTGAGACACAGGATAAGAAGAACATTAACACAACATATGTCACTCAGCCCTGTTGAACACATTCTGATTCCACCTCAGCACCTATCTTGAGTACTTCGAACAGCGCTTGCGCCCCTTTTTACGGTGCTCGCTCGATCTGTTCTTGTGTTTCCACGTTCTTTTTCGGCGAGCCCTTTCCCACGACGATATCTGAGGCGTCGTCTCAGCCATCGTTGTCTCTTCCGACACCGTTAACGCGTCATTACATTCGACGGGTCCTGTCTGTTTATTTACCCGCTTGATCATGCCTCTACATTTTTCCCGGCTGGCCAACTCCGTCTCCTTTACACTGTCGGTCGGTTGAAGTCGTGCCGACGTATGTCCGGTTGCTCGGCCCGTGAACTTATTCGACACGATCGTCTTCTCCTTCGCTGTCTCTTGCGCCGCAGCTTCACCTTGGGCTCTAGTGAGATCCGTCACGGGATACTCCTCCACTGTATCTCGCGGCCGCTGTGTTGGCGAGGGCTCTAACTTCGGGTCTTCTCCCAAACATTCTGGATCACTTGGCTCTCGCGCCCCGTCGATGTTTCCGATGACAAGGTCATACAGGGGGGTCGTCATGCATAACGCAGTAACCTTCCCGCTGAAGTACGGGGTTTTAACCTCAATTTCTGCTTCGGGAAGCATCCGGACCGTACGGTCAATTAGGCAAACCGGTTTCGTTCTGCCTGTCAACTCACTTTCCCGTACCAAATTTCTCCGCACGATAACAGTGGAACTGCCGGTATCTCTTAACACCGTAATTTTTTTGTCCGCAACTTTTCCAGGCAGCGTTGGCATTCCTTTCGTAACACCGGTTGGCTGTTTTGACATTACAGCACCAACAATAGGAATTTTCTCCCCATTTTTCAATTCTACGAATCCATCAGTGACGGCATTATTATCAGATTTCGGTGCCGCTTGAACACAGGATACCTGGTGAGTTTGACTCACTCCGTTCCGACATGCATCTGCTTTGTGCCCAGTCTGACCACACTTGAAACATTTTACAACCGTAGGGCTCGTAAAGATCGTTCGACAGTTTTTCGCGCGATGACCCACTCGGTTACACAGAAAACATCGCTGCATGCTCTCTGGTGCACGCTTCTTTTCTTCAGGAGCCAATTTCTTCGAATCATCGGGACAATCCTTCTTGACCTTGGCCAAATTAGTTCCACCTTGCGCTTCCAAGAATTGATCAGCCAATTCAAGCATTCCTTCAAGTGACTCAGCCTTCCTCTCTTTCAAATACAGCGACAGGCTTGGGTGGCAACTAGTAAGAAATTGTTCTCTAATTAGGAGATCTCTAAGTTCATTGTACTCCTGGGCTGTCCCTGAAAGTTCAATCCATCTGTCGAAATAATGGCAAAGTCGGGCGGCATACTGCGTAGCCGTGTCACCATCAGCTGGCTTTCCTGTCCGAAATCTGTCCCGGAATCCCTCCACAGTGAATCTAAATCGCTTCAGCAAAGCAGCTTTCACCTTTGCATAGTTGGCTGCATCGGTCGGCGTCAGCCTACCGTACACACTGAGCGCTTCACCACTCAAGCAGGTGCTCAAAGCAGTTGCCCATTGCTGTTCCGGCCAATTCTGGCTCCTCGCAATCGTCTCAAATCTGTGGAGGTACGCGTCTAGGTCGTCCTTCCTTTCATAAACGCTACGAGCAGCTTGCTTGGGTTCAAGCGGAAGCCGTGATCTTCCCGTTCGCTGCTTTCAACTCTAGCTTGGACGGGAGTTTCACTTCGCTGTTGCAAGCGGAGCCGCTCGAGTTCCATCTCGTGCTGCCGCTGCCGCTCCCTTTCCTCTCTTTCTTCTTTCAGCTGGCGCTCTTTTGCCTCTCTTTCTTCTCTCGCCCTTTCGGCTGCCAACTTTTCTCGCTCCAGCTCCAACTTCAATTGCTGCTCTCGTTCTTCCTTCAGCTGTCGCTCTTTTGCCTCTCTTTCTTCTTTCAGCTGTCGCTCCTTTGCTTCTCTTTCTTCTCTCGCCCTTTCAGCGGCCAGCCTTTCTCTCTCCAACTCAGCTGCCTTTTCTTCCTTGGCCCTCTCTTTTTCTTCTTTTTCCTTCTGGGTGACCCACTTCCGTAGTTCGGCGCCAGAAAGACCCATCTTTTCACCAAGCGCAACTAACTTTTCGAGATCCATTGTGTCTCGCAACTCGCAACTAAAACTTTGCCGCGTGCAAAAAGTATCTGCCTAAATCAGTCTATCGGAACACTCTCCTGCACTCGTTAACGAGAACACTGAACAACACACAAAATCGTTCCGATAGCACTATCAACAACTCGAGGCTCTTTCTCACTGCTTTGGACACACTGTGCACCAAAAGGTCCTGATTCGCGGACGCCAGATTAATTGTCACACCTGTCCCGTTATTAGGGAGGCGATCGCCGGGCTAGTTCCAAGAGCCGAAGTATCGGCCCCCCGAACCGCACCACGAAAGCGTGGACAATTTAGAAGTGGTCCTTATTGGTGCGCCAGCGGACGCCGGCTGTGGCCCAAAGAACAAGTCAGAGTCGAGAGTTGATAAACAAAACAAATATTATATTCTCAAAAATGGCAGATCGAAAACAATACACAAGAATGCACACTCCACAATAGTTACATACAATACGTCACCAATCAGACAACGTACTACACAGTACAATCAGCCACACTCAAAACAACGGACACAGACAACAATACGCACTACAATGCAGTCGCATGCATTGAACAACCAAGACACTTAAGGACTAAAGAGATAGAAAACCTATTCAGTCCAAAGTCCTTGGAACAAAAGTCTGAATGATACTCTTCCGAGAATCACTCACTCAAAGTCCAGCGTTGTTGTCGTTCCGCAGCTCTCGAAGTTCTCTCCCAGGAAACCTCCCGTCTTCAATTGGCCACTCTTCAAACTTCAACTTCTTCGCCGGAACTCGTCGGCTTCACACTCGCAGCGGTTGCCACGGGTCTTCGCTCGATAGCGGTAAACACACACTCTTGCCTGTAGCTCGAGCCGTCCCTACGGACCACAAACTTCGCCGACTACACGGCGGACTCTCTACGCACTCTGGCGCTCACTTCCGTCTCCTCCTGTTCTGTCACTACGGGCAGAACCTTCGCCGACTACACGGCGGAATTCCTACGCGCTCTTGCGCTAACTTTCCGTCTCCTCCTGATTTCTCGTCTCGGCTGCTCGGTTAAATACCTTGCGCGCGACTTTCCAGATGTTTCTCGACATTTCGTCGGCGCGACGCGCAGCGAAGGCTGGGGAGAGGCACGAGACGGTTCGACTGCCCTCTCCCGAGGATGATTCACTCGGTCTGACCCCGCCTCCTTCGTTCTAGAAAAATCGCGGTCTTGCTGGGCCGCCGATGTGGGGTGAGGAGGATCGTCGGCGAAGCCGTGCTTCTGCGGGGAGAGCGCGCGCCCGGGAGCTCTGGATGTTTGCTTTCTTTTTTTATCTTTTTTACCTCGCGGCGTTTCTGCCGCCCGTTGTCGCAAGGATTTGGCGGCGCGCTCTTTTTTAGCGCTCGTTCTGTGACAGCCACGCACACCACCCGGGTTTATTAGTACCTCAGATGCATAAATTTTTATTGACATTTTTTGCATCCTTCCTGATTTTTCGACCATGTCCCAAGATGCTTTTTCGCTCATAACCAACAATGCCAACACCAGAATTTAAGTGAAACGAGCTCTTTGATGCTATTGCGTTAATTGTGGTAAAGGCGGGAAGTACCCTAGTAATTGGATACTCGCGGTGATAAAGGTCTATGTCTAAGTTCAGCCCCACCGTGGTGGTCTAGCGGCTATGGCACTCGGCCGCTGCTCCGCACGTCGCGGGATCAAATCCCGTCTGTGACGGCTGCATTTTCGATGGACGCGAAAATGTTACTGCCCGTGTGCTCAGATTTGAGCGCACGTCAAAGAATTCTAGGGGGTCGAAATTTCTATATCCCTCCACTGCCGCGTTTCTTAAGTACATATGGTGAATTTGGGACGTAAAACCCCACATATCAATCAATACGTCAAACTTCTTTACCTTCGTTCTTTTATACGAGTGTCATACCTAGTGGCATTCTGCCGAACTTCTTTAAGAACATGCAGTCTAAGGGAGCATCGAATGCCCCAATTTACGCACTCTTTTTTCCTCACATATACAGCTCTCCATTTTTTTACAATCATGCAGATACAATCGCACGTATGAACAGGGATTTGTTGCACGAGCTTTTCTCTCCTTCGAACGAGTGCGCTGAAACCCAAGCAGGAAGCAATGGCACTGTGGAAATAAGCTATACTTCATGCCTGAGTTATAACCTTGAGAACTTTTTTTTTCACATGCGAAATGCGTTTGGTGCGATCGTGAGCATGCGCCCACACGCGGGTTGGGTTGCCGCGACAGCCGCCGTAACTGTACACCTCACGTAGCTCAAATTAGCCAACGGTCTTAAATTTGTGTATACGATATGGCTACGCGGGTATAGGGCGTACTTTGCCGAAAAAAAGGTAATGACTTCTAGTTCACTTCGAGAATTCATTCGAAATTGTGGGCCGAGTACCACGCTATGATTATTGGCTCACGTTTTCTCAAGAGTACCAACAACTGATAGGCAGCATTTTCTGGCCAGGCTGGAGAAGTGTTACAGGGAATTTTTAGAACGTTCAAAGAAATTTCGACACATTACTTCTCTACGAATCACCGACCAACCCTATTTAGAGGGTAGTTTGCCTTCTACTTTTTACAAAACTGTGTGAGTATTCAGATTCGAAGACTTCGCGCCCTAAAACATACTTTAAGGTCATTTCCCAGTAATCGAGATGTTGGGCATTATATTACGGAATGGGACCTATAGACATTAAACAGGCTTTCTATACCTCGAACCGGTTAGCCGACTTTATGATATCTGGACCTGCCTTTGTCGAAGGTGTCTTGCCGTCTTTGGCGTGTTCAATTTATAGGAAGTTAGTCGTCGACATCTCGTCACATGGTCTATTGTCGGCACCTACCATCTGGAACGAAAACCGGGGTTCCCTTCGAGGACCATCTTCCCGAAGAGAACCCTGATTGGATGCGAAGCAACAGTGGTGGGAACGGCGTTAACCCGGTTAAAACGGGCTTCGAACAGGATGCTGGAGGAACAGTTTAAAGTGAAGCTCGGTGTAGCGTTTACTCGAGTAAACGTTTGTTTGAAACGTAGAGACACTGTAGGTGGGTTGGCTTTTGTGTAAATTTCATCGCTGATAAATAAGCCCAAAAAGTGGACAGATTTGGTCACGCACCCGCAGCCGCCGTACAGACGCACCCTCTTAGCCATTTGCAATGGCAGGCCTCGTCCGTACGGCTGTGGCTGACGCGCAACTAAATCTGTCTAGTGTTTCCACTCGACGTGTGGGCGAGTGTTGTGGGTGGTGGAGAGGGTGAAGCGACAGAGAAGTGTGTTGCGAGCACGGTGGAATATACAAAGTTGCGAGTGGGTGGAGGAGCAGGCAGCTGCTACGGATAAAAATGAGAGTGACGTGAACACGCAGCTGCGATTAGACCAACTTGGCACCGCTCCAACAGCTGCGCCGAGAGGGTCGTGTGGACACACGCGACAGCATTACACAAGTTAGTTCAAAAGCTGCTTCGCACCTAAGGAAGAAAATCGATACTGAAAGCGGCATAATTCCTATATTGTTTCACTCTCCGCATGCATGCAGTATTTCAGCTACGCTTTGGTTATCACATCTTTCAATTACTTTCTTCTTCCAGACCAGCCAGAAATACCCTCCCACCGCCCTCCTAATCCCACTCAAGTAAGTTGTAAGGGACGTGGCAGCTTCTACGACTACTAGATGGTTGTTCGTATTCACCTAACGCTTAGCGCGTTACCGTTGAACACCTGCACATCAATCAGTCTGCCACTCTCATTCTTTCTCACAGTTTCCATGCAACTTTTCAGAAGTTTAAGCGTGCGGCCCCCCACTTCCCATACTCCTTTTATATGTCTCTACCCGCACTTTCACGTGTGATGGCCTCCCTTTCTTCATGTGTTTCCGAGCTGGCTGAAGAACAAATCGTCGGTTCGCCTAGTGTTGGCACCGCATGATATATTTCATCAACTCGGCCATCTGAGCCCAAAATGGTGCACCTTTCGCCCTCCCTAAATTCACCTGCTAAAGTTAAGCATATAACTTATACATTAAATGGGCGAATACACATCACCTTAGCATCTGTCATGTGTTAACTATGTTTTTGATAAATGCTTGAAGGTCGGATACACGGGGAACTGTAAATATCAATCCCACTGCAATGACAGAATTCAGAAATTCATGAAAACGTTGGTTTTCGTATGCAAAAGGGTTCGTAGGCGGGCTGGTCGGTTCTACAGCAATATGAAACGGGGCAACGAAGCACGGCGCTGTATGTTTCACAATTCCGTATTTTACGCTATTAAGCCATGTGTTACAGTTTTTTTCTTCTTTTGGTTGCCATCACTTGTGAGATATAACTAACATAACGGTTATCCGGAACGCCACCATTTTAATCCAGTGTTTGTATTGTTGTTTTGAGCGAAAATGCACTCTTTTACTTTCAGCGTATGGTACGAGAAGGCGTGTGCGTTCGAGGTCGCTGCCGCAGGCCGAGATCGCGAAAAGGACGCCCCTCCACTTCCAATGGTTCTGACGAAAGGAAAGTTCCCGAACTGACGACTGAGGTGGCCAATAACCCGTGACGTGGAAAAGCGGTCTTCATGTGTAAATGTCATCCGACGACGAGATGAATGCACTGACGCTTAAAACTTGTGCATGTAATTAAAAATCTCAGAGTATGCTAGTTCTCTGTGTAGCCACTATTCATATTATGTTTGCAGATGCGGAAACTGCGATAAATGGTTGAAATGTGTTCGCACCGGTGGAGAGATAGCGAGAAAACTGTATTTTCTCTTGTCGAAAAGTGTGTGCTCTTGTGACTTCTTTCGTAACAAGAATTTCATAATTAAAAAGATGATGATGATGATTATGATGATGATATGTGGGGTTTAAAGTCCCAAAACCACCATATGATTATGAGAGACGCTGTAGTGGAGGGCTCCGGAAATTTTGACCCCCTGGGATTCTTTAACGTGCACCCAAATCTGAGCACATATAATTAAAAAGAAGAGTGTGCGCGAATGTGTGTGTGTGTGTGTGTGTGTGTGTGTGTGTGTGTGCATGTGTGTGTGTGTTCTGACATTCTAGCGAGTGTTAGCTAACAATCAAGCAGTCACGCTAATTAGATAGTTTTTAAACAAGCGTTGTATCATTGCCTAAAGAACTTTTATGTATCTTTGCACGTTGTCTCAATACTAACAGTTTTCTTGTTTTTTAGATATATTTATTTTATTTGTGTTCTTTTCATTTTGTACATTACTGCAGATATTTAGTTTCTTCCCTAAAATTTTCCAGGCACTATCTGTATTCGTAACTAGAGGGCGCTTAAACTTTGGTTGCGTGATTATTTCGGCTGTTTCCGCGGCATTTGTTTGTTTACGAGTATAGTCTTTCTTGGCGAAAAGAGTTCCCTTATCTTTTATGTTTATGTTTGGGCCAGGTTCAAACGTCGAATTTTTTTCGCCTTCCCACGTGGGGATTGCAATAATTCCGGCGCTCGTTTTTCATTTCCCCCGGGCCCAGGAACACTTTCGATCAGATTTTTGGACGCTTACAATCAGATTGAGCCCTGCAGGCTCTCTAGAGATCAACGGTACCTTTTCGGTTTCTTTTGTTTGAATGATCGCCTCTAGCTGCTAAGCCAAGCACTCTGGTTTTTTGTTCTACTTTTCCTTGGCCACAGACAACAAGGCGGCTCATATGGCGCGTCTGACTTTCCCACAGCTTTGATCTGAAGAGGCGCGAGTTTGGCAGAACTGGCTTGTACTCTCCAAAGGGATAAAAAATTTCGACAAAATATTACACACCTGAGAGAGAAAACTCTGGCCAGATTTTTTACTTGGACTTTTCCCAATCTTTTATTTTCGTCTAACTTCATTTCTCAACAAGTAGCGTGTCTTAAGCCCCTGAGAAAGATTACCGCAAGCAAATCTTTTGATTTAACATGAATGATATCAAGCTGCCTGCAATAAACGTCACGGGGGCTTTGTTGTTCTCCTAACAGGCGAAATCGACAGAATCAGGTGATTTAAGTTCGAGAGTTAACTTTCTTATGGGGCTGCCAGACTTCTTGATTCCCTTCTCGTGGTGTCTTAGAGTCAGTGGTGGACAGAGGAGAACTTTGAGGACTCAGACACTACAAAACCTGCTTTCATTAGGCGACTTTCAAAGCTAGAATGTTAAGTAATGCTTAAGCGTAAGCAGTAGACAGTGACAGCTTCAGAAACTTATAAGTGGTAATGCGCATATAATGGCTCATTTGAGATAAAATAAACGATGAAAGAGCTGATACGCAACCCAAGTATTTGGCAGTGATTGCATGAAAATAACATTGTCGCTAAAAAAGCAGATAGTAAAACGTACCTAGTTCTAGGGACAATGAAGTCACATATAGTCAATAATAGACAACGCTATAGCCGATATTATCCCTCATTCATTTGATATGGTACGCCAGCGTGGTTCGTGCTGCCTCATTCACACTGCTCACCAGGAGACCAAGCCAATTACTCAAATAAGGGAGTGACATCACTTTATTTTTCTACAGTATGCACTTGCCACTTCCAAGCAATGAAGCTCATGCAGTCGCATTATGTACCGGAAAACATATGATGCTATTGCAACGTGCTTTGTACAACGAAAACGCGTCGTATTCACTATAAAGTTGGACATTCACACTTGTTTTCAAGCTATTCTTATTGAAAAAAATAAGGGGGTGTCAATTTCGAGCTCAATTGTCCTGGTAATCTCGCTTTAGGCTGAAATTCAAGGAGTGATAGCTAACTCTTCTCTCGTCGAAGACGCTTCGAAATATCTACCCAAATGTAATAGAACCAGAAAAATAAGTGCACGTATAAATATAGTTTCATCTGCTATTCACTTTTTTGGTGTTAACTTCCCTTTCACGCTGCCATTTCATTCACTAAGACGAAAAGAAGCATTTGAAAAGCAATAGCACAAGCTCTGGAAATGCCATTCTTGAGCGTTTTTAACTATATTTTGTTTCAGAAATATTAATATAGCGATTCGCACAACTCTGTTTCAATCATTACCAGTTTCTCCCGCATTGTGTGAAATGAATTATTAATCATTATTAAAGAAACGACACCTTCACGTGCGGGATAGTCGGTTTTCTCGAGGCAGAAGAAGAATAAGCCGCTCTCGTGCCTGCACGCACCGCGTCCCAGCGTCGCTTCTTGAACAAGAGCGGGCACCGTCTAGCCTGGCCGGTTTTCGTCCAGGTCCTCGAATTTCCGACGCCAGCAGTATACGGGCCGCCTTCTCCCCTTCGCGGACGGAGTCCCCACAAGACAAGCGCCATGGTAGCCGGTGGTGGACCACCCGACAAGGCCAGTACGTTCCATATCATTAGTACAATGTGCTGCCCACAGAGGGTGGCGATAATTGCGTGGCCAATAGGCGTCGCAAGTAGAAAACTTAATTCACCGTAGACGGAATGTTCAGCCTAGAAAATATATATTTTTGCAAGCTGAGAGCGTCGTGCATTAGGCCTAGTGGGACTAGGCTTAAGGAGACCCCGAGTAGCGGATGTAAGCAATCAGCGCCGTAAGGCATAGCAGAACGCCCAAAGGTGGAGCTAGTCAACAAGAATTCATAAAGACAGGCATCCATACAAGGCCACAAGCGTCTTATTTTCTCCTTTTGCATACGGTTATGCATGCCTATTTACTTTCCCGCCTTAGTGCGCGTACACTTGGCTTTAAATACCATCGCTGACGAAGTCATTCTCTTGGAGGTTTTCAAATTTATTTAAAACTTATTTGTATTACGGCTGATTCACTCGTGTGTTATCGTGAGAGATCTGTTAGAGCATGGTTAATGTTTTTTGAATAAATGATTACTGCGTTAAAAATGGGCCTCCTGGATACGCATATAAAATATAGCTGTTGGGTGGTAGTCTTTGGGCTCTGGCATGGACCCAAGAGAAGCAGCGATATTAATCTGAAATTTCTAGGAGTGTTATGTTTCCATAAGGGATTTTAACACGAACAGACTTAACGCTGAGTGCCTTGCTCAGCACAAATGCCTACTTAAAGAAAGAGTATGAGTGTAAGGGGGGCTGAGTAGAAGGTTAATGAAAGACAAATCAAATTTTGTTTGCTGTTGTTAATTTTTACGTAACAACAGCTGCAATACTTCATTTTTCATGTGGACGGAATACATTAGTCACGCTGAATAAACTGAACACATCATTCACTGAATACCAAGCTTATGAAGCAGCACAAGTCCCTTAATGTAGATCACCAGAATAAAACTTTGATTTACACTGTATATAGCTATCTGCGTTCTCAGCCTAACCTGCAGCATGCGGAGCACGTCACTTTTTGAACTGCATAGTGAGTGAATGACCAGACCTAATAAATACTCAAAGCTTTCGAGTTTTTAACATTCAGAAATGTGTTTAAACACATGTCGGGAAGTCTTTCGGTCATCTTATACGGCCAAGTGATGGTAACATCTCGATAAATGAGTTGTGAAATATGGTTCCGTATCTTTATCATGAGCTCAGGGCATGTGCTTTTTCACCTCTTTCGTGTAATCTGCACACTCGTCGGAATTGGTTTCGTATTGTGGTGCTCTTGCTTCCGCGTCCTTTGTGTTTAGGCTAAAGATAAAAAAATCATTTTGCACGAAAAACTTTGGTCAGTGGTCGACCTGCGTGTTTTAACTTCATTGTGTTTTCGTCCCGTCTAAACAAAAAAAGAATGTACCAATGTATGGCTTCTTTCTTAGGCATTATAATCAACCAAAATATAATAATTCTGTCTCTGTGTGTGTATTCTCGGTCTTTCTTTGCGCTTCAGTACCATTATAGAGAGTGACTTCAATTAACAGAAATAAAATTTAAAAAAAACGCCAGGCATTTGGCTAACGCACAGGACAGTCACAGCGAAAGCTGGAGGAGAGGCCTTTTAGAGCCTATTCTAAACACTCTTTGGGATGCTACAAGCACAATGCTGGGTACACACCAAGCCATAAATATTCACAAATTTTGTGTAGGAGGCCAGTATTCATTATGCAGTCCTTCGCCATTCTTTGGAGAAGAGTGGTAATCACTAAACACTTGTTAGGAATTTTGTGTAAATATTTTATGCAGTGGCCGATGACGATGAAGAATTATGCTTGTAGGGAGTATGCGCCACTGTTCACAGGTAATCAAGAACAAGTTTCCTAAAGGGTTGGAGCATTGGACGACACACTCGTTACGCAATTCGCATTGTGTGATGCCTGGCTGTTCCTTTGATGTGCTCAAACGCTTTGTCACTCATAATAATGTGATTATTCTCCCAACATCAAGCCTGCCTAAGGCCAGTTTAGAAACGATTCCCAAGCACTGGCGTGGCCCAGTGGTAGAGTACTAGGCTGGCACGCAGTGGGCCCGTGATTGAATTCCATTATGCAATTAGTGTTTTTTACTGATTTCTTTGTTTTTTTTGATACTGGTTACAGACACCGGCGGCGGCGGACAACTACGGCGCGCGCGTGACCTTTGTTCTGATTTAGTAACAGCTTTCGCTGTAAAATTGATTTTGGTTCCATTCAAATAGGCGTGTGCACCTAACCTGAAAAATTAGAGGAATGAGGCGCACAAGTGGCACAAGAAAGATCTTTTTATTCACTCTGTCAAATAGTCAGGCAAGACTATTACCCTGTCAGGTCTCATGGCGAGAAAAAAGGAGCAATGATTGGGAGAAATTATTTTTCATGATTTCTTATCTGCGAGGGAAATTCACGCTATCTACCAAAAGATCGGAAGCACAGCTGGGAACGGCAAAGGGTATATGTGGGGGGAGCAAATATAGAAACCAGCAGGCATAATATGTCATCAGCTCACGCAGTGAAGAGTAGGTTGCATATCATTGGGACAGGCCCTCGTACTGCAAGGGAGGTAATATAAGGCCGACAGTTACGATAATGACGATGACGATTCGGCATGCTTACGATCGCAACTTGCCACAGTAAGCAAAAGGAGCCGCTCCAGGTCTCGTTCGCGTTATGAAGTTCTGAAGTAGAAAACGTTTGTTAATGAATGTGAATGGGCTGTAATGTCGTGCTTTTCGTATTACAGGCTTGGAGAAGCGAAAGGCATCGGCGAAGATGCTCGTGTCGCTTTACCCCAGAGTAAGGAACTTTGTTCACGAAAATGCTTGCATCTTTTTTCTATAGGCTTAGCACCGAATTTCACCATTCACTGATACTTTGACACCATAAATAGGAGCATATTGCATAATAGAGAGCGAAACTGTAATTTATTATTAAACTTTAAGTGTCTCAAAACTTGTATGCATGAATGGGATTGTATCTTATTTCTGAGAAGACTAGGCTCACGTTGAGAACAATACTCTCACGTATCTCATAGTTATCCTTCGATAGAGTCTGCAAGTAGACACAGGTGATCACGTCAATTTATTAGCACCTCCCCCCCCCCCTTGTAATCATTTGGCGACCGTAAACGAAACAAAAACATGCCAAAATTAGACAAATTATTTTTCGCTAAATTTCTAGAGCTTTCTTTTCTGAATAAAATTACCCTTGTTTCATTTCAGCAGCGTTCCTTCATTTCACTAATCGTGTGAAGAAATTACTTGAAGGTGTGTTCACCGTACAACAATCTAAAATCGCTGTGAAATGAAAGCAGAGACACAAATAGCCTCTCCTGGACAAGTGTAACCTTCTATCGCCAAGAAACACACGTACGACGAGAATAGTCTTGATAGGTTGCATGTCAGACCAGCTTTTGTTGATGAGCGTAGTCGGTACCGGACATTAGCTTACGAAATCTTACGTCAGCTTTACTCGTCAACGATATACCCGAAAGAGTTAACCTCCTGGACAAGTCGTAGTTCTGATACAAGACAGCAAAAAGATTAGATGTTGTGATTGGGGGGGGGGGGGGGGGCAGAAAACTACGTAGATGAGCTGAAGCTATAGAATACACGATTAAAAACAAGCTACACAAATGGGACATTTTGTATTTACTCTGTGCTGGTACGTACACAAGAGATAATGTCAAGTGACATAGAGCGGATAACTAGTGCGATTCTCCACCTTATATTTGCAAAAATCGGCAAAAGGTTCATTGGCAGAAATGTAAGCTTCCGGTAAAAAAAAAACAGAAATAAAGGGATTCATACATTTCTTACCGTAGCAATAGGTGCCGCATAAACACAAAAAAAATACGAGTGGCATGAAGAGAATACATGAACGCAGATTTCTATTCCAACGTTTGTCATTCTGTTCAACATTTTTGCGCCTTCTAGATTTATTGATTGCAGCGCACATTTCGGTAGCACGCTGAGCAAGCAAGCAAGCATAATTAATCCTAGAGTTACGACTGCAGCTACGAGTGAATAATTCCAACAACAAAAAAAAAACGCTATCGTCATGAATATAAAAACATTACACTGACTTGCACACCTTTGTGATATTAAACAGTAATACACTTGCAAAAAAAAATATATCTCGATGTATTCCATACCTCCTGCACGAAGAAGTGATTTATTCACCGATATAGCTCTTGTACTCCCTACTAACGAATAAAAATATGCTCACGTACGCGAAAGTTCTTGTTCCTAAATAAAAATTTGAGATGCCAATAAGCGATGTATATTCTGGTATATTCTCGTATATGCAATCCATGCTTAGGTACAGCCCAAGAGCGTACTGTGATATCGGCACGCGCTTCTGTTAAAATGCTATTCCCCGAAATGTTTCCTCATAACATGTCCCTACCCGGCAAACAGCAGTGCAAAGGTTTCCTTAGCTATACGTACTCACAGTTTGAAAATAAGCAACTTTAACGCAGTGCTCTGCGCTCGTTTACAGATTCCAAAGACGGCCACCGTGCTGTTAGAGTTCTTCATCAAGCGCGAGAGCAAGGTTTCGCTGATGCGCGTTCCACTGTCGCACTTCTGCCAGGAAGAGGTAGTACTCCACGCGCAGGAGTGCCTGCTCAAGCTCAACAAACAGGTCATCACGTACCAGGACATCCGCGATATGGTCGAGAATCTGGTCGGTCTTCATAACCTGGTAAACAGCTGAAGCTCTTGAAAGTAATACACCGATGAATTGCGACGTTGTTTCACCGTTATGGATCACAACAAAAATTGAGGATAGTGAAAATGATTGATAGACAACTTGAAAATCTGAGATTCAACAAAGGCCACGTAACCTTTATAACAGCGAAAAACCCGTCCTAGAGCTATAGCGCTGCCAGTACAGAAAATTAGATACATACATACATACATACATACATACATACATACATACATACATACATACATACATACATACACACATACATACATACATACATACATACATACATACATACATACATCAAAATTTCTTGACTTGGTCATGGTGCACTGCAGCTGAGGGTATAGACATAATATGAGAATCGGGTTCACCCAATAGTATTACGCTGAATAGGCGTGTCAAGGTATATGTGGAAGACAACGATATTTATCATGGACATTTTTTTTCCTTATGCAGTGTATAAAGAAAAATACGGAAGTTGCGAAAGAACTCGGGAACACCATACGCAAGCTGATTATCGTCGTGTGCGAGGTTGCGACATCTCTGGAAAAGATTGCCGAGGTCCCCACCACAGACTGGATGGCCATCGGTGAAGCTATTGTCAACAAGCTTGAGCGGGTACGCATTTTTGGTATTGTAACTACAATTATCGCATATTCTTTTGCGCAATTTAGTATGGAGAGTTTTGGCTAGAAAAGTCGCGAGTGCTGTTAGAAGTATCCTCAGGAAGAGCGTACGAATGAAATGAAATGAAGCTTCACTTTATTCCCGATCGACCTACATATCTGCTAAATATGCCAGCTAAAGATAGACTTCCAGTCGCGACACGTCGTGAAATGAAGTAATGCGATTAAACATGAGACATACCATAAGAAAACAAGACGAGACAAACGTCGGCTGTCTTCTCAAGTGCCCTTCCAATGTTTGCATGATCTGCCCCTCCAGATGGCAGTTGCCAGCTTGCTCTCTTTCTTTTATAGACGCTAGTCTTTCTTGGGGACCTTCGACGCAAAAATTTTGGTCTGTCTGTCTGTCTGTCTGTCTGTCTGTCTGTCTGTCTGTCTGTCTGTCTGTCTGTCTGTCTGTCTGTCTGTCTGTCTGTCTGTCTGTCTGTCTGTCTGTCTGTCCACTCTTACCGGCATCGGGTACTTGAAACGGCCAACCCCATCCGCAGTGACCACAGATGTTGCTCAAGGTTAAGCGTTCATGCTTGTGCAATTGTCAATTAAAAAGCAAATATTGCGCATGTCTAGGGCACCATAACAAAACGCATATATTCTGCATATGCATCTCTCACTATGAAACGCATAGATAAGTATTCCTAAGGACCGTAGCGCTTATCACACTGCGCTTACCATGCAACGCTTGTACGAAACGGGGAGTGATTCCAACGCTTTGCTAAGACGAGATGGTGGTGGCACCTACCTGTAGCCTCGCGTTCTACACCTTATCACCTATGAGACGGTCGCGCACGGCAACACGCTTTGTTTTACAAAATAAACTCCCAGATGGCGCTCATGTCTCACGTGCGACGTGACTTGATGCGCTTGTTCGCCTCCGCTGCACGCTCGAGGCCCTCTAACGCAGCGCCTCCGGAATACCTTTCACCCATTTTCCTGCACAGAACATAAAATAAATGCTTTGTTCACTCTCTCCACACGCAAAACTATCGTATTTCGACGACATTTGCGGATAACGTGCAGATAGGGAACCAATGTTTTACTCTGTGTCCTTGCGTATAGCTCATAAATGCAACAATTTATTGTTGTAACTTCGCTTGGAGGGAATTATGTAGATGATCAAACATGCAAAGTAAGTGAACTTTGATTTTGTTCCCTTTGTATGCCAAGCCTGTACAACTTCAGTTTGGCATTGTGGTTGGTTAGTAGCATCCCATTATTTAGATTCACTGCTATGGTTTTGTTGTTTATTCCGCAGATGAATCCACCTAAACCACTTCCATTCTCTGCTTTTATTCCACGGATGCGCGAGTTCAAGAACATGAAGATGCTTGGGGCTGGCGGTTTTGGGTAGGTGTGCATGCAAAACTGTCATATTTTTGTTTTATTACCTTAAATCTTTGAACACATTATAGGTGTACGCACTAAGTTCGATTTTTCAAACTGCGAGAAGCAAATGCTAAAAATTATTCACCTAGATTGAAGGAGAAACTCAGTTGTAACATTAGTCATAGAATACCGTCTGAGCTTCAGAACCTATTACTCCTCTGTAACCCTAGTTTCACTTGTACCAAGTGTCATGAGGGTAGGTAAGAATGGGAAAGAAGACAACCAGCCCGGACCAGAACACATTTTTTGACAACTAAGCTTTTTTGTCTGGGAAATCGGTAAGAATTTTCTTGTGGCTTAATACTACAAGCAGGTGGTTGTTTTTCCCTTTCTTAACCCTACCACCACCTCCTCGATAAGGATTGAAAACACATTTACTGTGCTCATGATGGTAAGTAGTCCAGCTGCATTACTGGGTGTGGGTGTTATTTCGATATTCATTTGTTTTACGCCGATCAACTTTAGAAGTCATGTATAACGTTGACGGTAATACGTTCTCGCGCTCTTGGAACCGTTGGTTCTTTTTTGCATTTTTGCCCTGGTGCTTCAATAAATTTTTGCTATGTTGAAGTCCAGAACGTTCACAAGCACCGAGCTCTTACTACTTGTAGTGCCGTGTACCTGGCCAACTACCGACCTGCAAACTTCGTGGTGACGGTGAAGCTCGTTAACATGGACCGATTCAGCCGTCACAAGCAGGCCGCTATGGACAAGGTTGTCGCATCGGTCATCAGAAACCCGTTTCTCGTCAAATACTACTGCTGTTTCTGTGTCAAGGTGAGTGTAGACGGTCGCCTAACTCTTCACTATATTTCTGTAATGATGCAGGAAGTGTTGCAACATAACTTTTGTTCGGGCTGTCTGGTTCATGCTGTGAATTTTGATGAGCAGCGTAATGAACAGTGTGCACCCAATCTGTGTGCTTGTGATTTCTTTGTTCATATTTTTTGCACTGCTCTTTAAAGTTCACAGAGTGCAGAAAGGACTCGCCCCCTCGAAATTTTATAGATATATACCTTATGTACCTTACGTAACAGACTAATTGATGTAATGCACATTACATAACTTAGTAGATTAATCTAGTGTACACGTCACGTGCTTTATGTAATGTATCCTGTAGAAAGTTATAATCAGTCGAAACCCGAAAGGACATACATTTTCAGCACAAATACCAAAAATCGGAACGTAACAGCATAAATTTGAACTTTTTCTCAGTTTAATGAGAGATTTCTTTTCCAACTTACAGTTGAAGTACTTCAGTTAGTTTTCAAGTATTTCATTCTATTTGCGCTTTGCTGGAAAGACGTTTTGCCATGACGGCAGCTGCCAAAACAATTATTGAGCAGCTTTGGTAGGGCTTTTGCGGCAGCTCTGCAAACACAAGCTTTCAACGGAAATGCTTAGCAACCCGCATTACCATTGCTGCTAGGGATGTCCCCCCTTCCCCTAAAAAGTAATAGCTGCCCAGCTTCTCTTTAAAGCACGTTTTCTTTTCGTTCTCGATCAGACATGTCTTCACTTCAGTCGCAATTTTATCTGAGTATCAACATTGCGGCGGGACAGGAGGCGTACGTGACCGTCATGGAGTACATCGCTGGCCTGGATCTGATGCGGGTGGTAACAAAAGAGGAGTACTTGGACATCGATTCGTCGCGCATCATCATGGCACAACTGATTCTCGCGATGGAGCACATGCACTTACGCGGGTTTCTCCACCGGGATATCAAGGTGTCCAAGTGAGTGGCCAAGCGGACTCGCAGGGCGTATAGGATGGCCCCCGTGATTGGCTCCAGCAGTGCAGCGCGCGGCTGGAGCTCACCACGAAGGAATATTCTACAATCTCGCACCTCAGTTACGCTGGTGTGCTTTTAATGTCATGCTCTCATGCTACATGGGAACCGTGATGTGATGCACAAATTCTAATTACGATCAATGTTTGGAAATATTAAAATCGCTGTGGTAGGCCAGATTTTCGTACGCAAATGCAATGCGGTATTTTACTTCCTGCGGAGCAACGTTCCTGCTAATAATGTAACAGCCATGCCAAACAGCTCTAATTTAGGGCTTGGTGAAACACTCATCTTTTCCAGCATGCTTATATTGCCTGGCGGTCGTGTGAAAGTCATCGACTTCGACACAGTTAAGGTCTGCAATGGTCACTGTAAGTGCAATATGTTTTTTTTTAATAATTGCATGAATACTTGACAAAATGGTTGTATTCTCGCATTAGCTGATTGTGTGCTTAGGTCGAAGAGCGCTTCGTCGAACTCAATACATGTTCTAATTTCTTTTTCTTGGACGCTCTTACTCGGTAACTACTCCATTATCAATCCTCACTAGTACGAAGTACTAGCGACATCTATCTGAAGCTTCCTACTCAGTCCTCATGACGTAGGGATCCTGTATATTTACAATGCCTGACTGTCGCGGTCACAATGTATGCAACTGCGACTGTGTAGCAGCACTCCTGGTTGAGTCGGTTCGTAATGAAGTATTCGCTGTAAGCTGCATGCGACGAAAAACGGGAAAGGAAATAGACAGCAGCATCTACAGTCAACATGTCAAGTCTTTCATCAGTATGTTGTTTGCGCTTATTTATTTACTTGTAAGTGTTGAAAATTTGCCGATACGCATTTTACAATTATTTTGCTTGCTAGCATAAGCCAGCAACGATACTGGCACCAAAAGCTAAAAAAGCTGTCACCTATATCTGTTATCCCAAAGGGCCAGTCAACAGGCTCCCACTCCCCCCCCCCCCCCAAAGCTCGCGCATCTTTCCTTAAGGTTAATTCACACGAGGGAACAGAGGAGGAATTTTCGCAGCGGACGGCGCATCACGTAACGTGCGCGTCATCATAATGTGCCAATAAAAGTTTATCCAATTCAATTCAATCATAATGTGCCGTCCTCGCCTAATCCGGCCTTCTCGGCTCGCGGCATGGATGGAAATGTGTCACCGCTATTTCGATCCCTCCGTTTGACGGTCGTCTGCTCTCGGTCGAGAGGATTCAGCGTCAAATCTGTCAACATTGGTCGGATTGGCATGGCGAGAAAGCAGGCAGCCATCTTAAAAAAAATGGCCCCGTATCTGCATGTAATCTACAAATGTCGTCCAAAGACGATAGTGCTGCGGGTGGAGATAGTGAACAAAACATTTATTTGATGTTATGCGCAAGAAAATTGGTGAATTGTATTCCGGAGGTGCTGCGTTAGTGCCTCGAGCGTGCAGCGGAGGCGAACGAGCCAATCAGGTCACGTCACGCGTGAGACATGAGCCCCATCTGGCAGTTGTTTTTTTTTTTAAAACAAAGCTCATGGTTTTGAGACGGGCGTGTGCTGAGGCGGGCGTGCGCGCCCGTCTCTGAGGTGATAAGGTGTAGAACGCAAGGGGATGGGCAGGTGCCACCACCGTGTCGTTTTACCAAAGCGTTGGACACACTCGCTTCTTCGTGCAAGCGTTGTATGGTCAGAGCAGCGTAATAAACACTACGGCCCGCAGAATTACTTATGTATGCCTTTTCTAGTGAAAGGCGCACAAGCAGAATATATACGTGTTGTTACGGTGCCTCAGATATGCGCAATAATTGCTTTTTAATTGACAATTGCGCACGTATGAACGCTGAATCTTGAGCAACATTGGTGGGCGCTGCGGATGGGGTTGGTCGTTTGGGGTATAGGCTGGTGCTGTTTAGAATACCAAATTCGCGGTAAGTATGGACGAACAGACAATTGTACAGACAGACAGACCAAAGTTTTTGCGTTGAAGGTCCCCAAGAAAGACTATCGCTTTTAAAACCACGTGTTTTAGTTTTGCGGCGACGATTGAATGCGTTTTGCATGACAGAGCAAGAGGCGAGTGGTTTTTGGTCGCTTAAGCACGCTGCGTAAGCCTAGGAGTCGAGAGTATGCACGAGAATTTCGCGAGCGTAGCTCCGGCTGTGTGCGTGCGACGTCTCTGCTGCTGCGCCGGATTAAGCTAATCACGTGACTATTTGGTCCGCAGAGCAGCGGGATTTTTTCCTCGCGTGTGAATCTAGCTTGAGCGTGACCAACGTCCTTCCACGAGCAGTGACGTCACCTCGGCGATCTGTGACGTGACGCAGCTTGTCGATTGGTGTAAAGCAGGTCTCCACAAACACTAATGAATTCAACATCGCCAATCGCCGAGCTGACGTCACTGCGCGTGGAAGGAGGTTCTTCAGGCATACGAAAGATGCGCGCATTTGTTTGGACTGTGTGAAAAACGCCCAAGCTTGTTGACTGGCCCTTTAACGAGTTATCGATCTCCACAATGAAGTGTTCTTGCTTGGCCTTCACTGGCTTCAATACAGCCTAATTAATGGAGTGAACAATATAGCAATGAGAACGTTTTTCGCGCTCGAGACAAGTTAACGTGGCAGTCCTGTAGATGTTTCGGCAGTTTAAGGTTTTCGGTATAACGGATTGTCGCTAAGAGCATGTGTGCGCCATCCATTAAATTGCTTCACATCTACGATATCTTGGTACACGAGACAAATTCACTCGCAGTGTGTACTTTTGTATAATATCGCAGTCGCCAAGCGCCTCCTGAGAGGCTACTTTCGGAGAACCCCTTTCGAGTTTCACGATGGCGAGTCGGCCGGCACCATACCATACATGGCTCCTGAAATTCTGAAAAGAAGACCGTACGGTACGTGCCATACACTAACACGAACAAATATTTTCAATGTGTGCCAATGAATATTCATTAGAACGTCACGAACGGCGTTATTACGTAGTATTTCGCTGCCTTTCTAATATTAGAGGAGCATGATTTCGGTTTTTGCGTAGTGCCGAATATGCACAATAACTGGCACTTCATGCTTGCGTGTTCGACAAGTAGCTTCCTCCTGAGAGCTTTCGTTGACAGAAGGGTGTGTAACAGCTGCCTGTTACGCCCCGGCGTTGAACTGTGGGACATGAATGGGAAGACTTAGAGAGAGGGTTCAACTTTATGAATGAAGCATGACAGGTGTAACCTTAACAAACGGATTAGCGTGACAGGTGTAACCTAAACGGATTAGCGTGACAAGCATGACAGGTGTAACCTTAACAAACGGAGTAACAGATTAAATTGCAAAAGCAGTCAAGGGCACAAAGGAGAGGCAGGCATTTATATAGGCAGGTGAGATTAATAAGTTTGCGGAAATAACATGGCCGTGGCAATCACAAAACCGTAGTGGAGGGCTCCGGGGCCCTCCACTACGGCGTTTCTTCTAATCATATCACGGTTTCAGGACGTTAGCCTTACCCAAATCATTATTAATAGTAAAATTGAAACACGTGAGAGGTCATCAGTCTGGCCCCGCCGCAGTGGTCTAGTGGCTAAGGTAATCGACTGCTGACCCGCAGGTCGTGGGATCAAATCCCGGCTGCATTTCCCACGGAGGCGAAAATGTTGTAGGCCCGTGTGCTAAGATTTGTGTGCACGTTTTCGGAGCCCTCCACTACGGCGCCTCTCGTAATATGGTGGTGTTGGGACGTTGAACCCACATACCAATCAGGTCTTCAGTCTGCAGTGGGATGAACATAGGCTCCACCATTGTGATATTGAACCGTAGAAGGCGCCCCTGCACTGTATTTCGCGCAGGCCGTGCTGCCGACTGGTGGTCCTCCGGTATCGTCATGTACAAGCTCATGACGGGCCGGGTGCCTTTCCGAGGCAAGTCGAAGCAGCTTCTTCGCGAGCGCATCATCACGTCGCCGCTGAAATGGCCGAGGGCCGAAGAGCACCCGCACTCGGCGACCACGCCAGCTAAGGACATGACCTACCGGCTGCTCAAGAAAAATCCCGTGGAACGGCTCGGCTCGCGAAACTACAGTGACTTGAAGACGCACCCCTTCTTCGACCAGTTCGACTGGAAGATGCTGTTTGTCAAAACCGACTTGTGCGACATAGCGAGCATCGCCGAACTCATGAACAGTGACGCCGAGAAAGAAGGCAAGACGGGTGACCCCGAGGACAAGCGCAAGCATCAGCTGTTGGAGGAGATGACCGACGTCAGCCCGGAAAGCCAGAAACCGCTGCTCTGCTACGCTTCGCCTAGTTTCAAGAAACTCATGCTCAAGGTACGTTCGCGTTTCTTAGTGCTCGCGAGCAAGAGATATTGAACAGCATCTTGTAATCAAGGTGAAAGTCTTAGATGCCTTCTGAAATGTAACTACTGTAGGAGTCCACAAGAGCGACGGAAATGTCACGGAAATGTCACATGTTAAAAGATGGCTGTTTGGTGACGTCGACTTGTTACGCCACCATAGCGCCGCATGTAGATGAGCGGCAATATTATATCATCATGACGACACTACGATTCATATAATGACGTCATCAGAAAATCAATGCACGGTCAAAGGAGGGTCGATCGCTGAGGCAGTAGAAAAGATGAAGTTCAGAAAACTTTAACGGGCTAGACTGAGAAAGGTTAGAGGAATTACAATTGTGGAAATCTATTTTGCATCTGTCAAGATTCTTTTCGCCTTCCACTGATATTAGAATGCCTAGTTCACTCTAAGATTTCGTGTAACATCTCACTGTCATATGCGCAAAAGCCTGAAATTAACATTTTAAGTTTATAAATAATAAACCTATAGTACTTGAACGAGCCAGTTACTATGAAGTAACAAAGTACATTATGTCGTAGTTTTACACGACACAATCATGATATAATTGTAATACATAGGTAATGCTAAACATCAGCTTATTTGGAATTTTTTATGGTGGGTTAAAATGAGAGTATGCGGGAACTTTCTTGAATTCTGACAACTTCAAAAATTCCGGCGTGGTAGCCGCATATCACACTTGCATCCACAAGCGTTCTACCACAATACTTTTGCCACCAATGGACAATGACAGGTTATTGTGAAGCTGACTGCATTCATTTATTCTGGAAGCTATACATTCTTAGACAAGAATGCAAGCCGAAGACTGGGTTTTTATTACCTTCTCCGACGAAGAACATACACGCAGGTACAGAACATCTGGACAGACGAAAAATATGGTTCTCATACGAGCATTGCACAGTTAAGATGGCTGCTCAGTGGAAGCATGCAAGTGAAAGCTGTTGAATATGATTGTGGTTGGGCGACAATATGAGATATTATTTGAGCAGCGTATGTGTTCTTCTTGCACCGTTGTCGAATTAGTGCTATTTTTTCAAGTGCATGATATCGTAAAAACAAGTCCAAATTGTGGCATTGCAAAAAAAAAAATAAAACTTTGGAGGGCTCATACCTAATACTTGACTACCACGCAGAATAAATACCAAAGTCTGATGCCTGCGCCATCCCCTATTTTTCTTCTCCGCATCATTAAAAATTTTGTCGCTCAATCACAACGCTGATTCCATCCAGGTAAAGTCGACCAAGGCGTTCAAGGTGTCCGATTCCTTCATGGAGACCAGTGCGCAGAGTTCCACCGTCATCGACTATCAAGGGAACTCTCCGATGTCCATTAGCAAAACTGCAGCTCTGAGCAGTAAGTCGACGTAAGACACTCTGCCATAGCCACTTGGGTAATGCAACTGATTCTCCACTCCCTTCGAAGAGCTTTTCTTTTGGTTCACACTTTTAAAATAACACCTCCCGCCATTTTCCTAAGGCTGTTGCGAACACTTCTTCCCCATATGTTCAGTGTAGGAATGTTCTCTCTTTATGGTAACGTCGGTGCTTAAATATAATGCTGAAATACAAGCTAGAACACACAGGTATGCGTTAAAACGAAGCGGTGCTCAGGATTCAAAGTGGTGATGGTCTGCGCATACAATTTTTATGCTACAGTCTTTAATTATGCGAGGCGATGACAGATTAAATATTAATTGTGGAGAAACAAAATTGAATATTCTGAAAAATTGTTAGTAAGTGATAACTCGAGAGTAGAGCCTCGTTCCCGCAATTGTGTTGATGCAAAAAAATGACTTGGCTTCACATTATGTGTGGCAATATGAGGCCGAAATCAATGGCACCATTATTAACAGAAATGAGAGCCCTAATTTGATTTAGCACTGTAACTTGGCTTGTATTTCACTCATCTGCCCCGCCGTGGTGGTGTAGTGACTAAGGTACTTGGCTGCTGACCCACAGGTCGCGGGATCGAATCCCGGCTGGGGCGGCTGCATTTCCGATGGAAGCGGAAATGTTGTAGGCCCGTGTGCTCAGATTTGGGTGCACGTTAAAGAACCCCAGGTGGTCCAAATTTTTGGAGCCCTCCACTACGGCGTCTCTCATAATCATATGGTCGTTTAGGGACGTTAAACCCCACATGTAAATCATAAAATCGCTCTTCTATGACACAAAACTGCATGAGACAACGGTAAATTCGTGTAGATAGCTTGGGTGTAAGTTCAGGACTCCTCATCTGGCACAAACAATTCAGCTCACGTCGTTCCCGCTCTGCTACGGCCGCGTCTGACATCGCTCTGCCCAATGATGATCTTGAACGTGGGCTCTTTTCGTAGCAGGTGCTGACGCTAAAGAAACCACCGCTGCCGATAAGGTGGATCTCATGCTCTACCGGAAGAAGAAGTACCTGAAGTTCTGGAGCTTCGGTTTCTCGCTGCAGCGCATCAAGGGAGAAGAAGCGAACTTCACCTACATAGATGTGAGTCTCGGCTGCGTACCAAAGGTGTCCTGCGACACTTTTTGAGCATGCATGGTCAAAAAAGTGGTCTGGATCAATAGTTGGGGCTACCGGGACCGCACAAGCCAAACGTTATAGCGTAGCACGTGGCCCAAAGTTTACAAATATTTATCAAAGTCAGCTAGAAACCACTCCCTCTTCACTCTACAAGTGTTATCGTATACCAATATTGTCACGTATTGCAAGAGGGTGAACACGGGATGGATTTCTTGCTAGCGAACGGTGCCATAATCAACCTACAAAATTCTAGCGTTTCCTTCTCGACGAAGCTGGCCATAGACGAGAAGGAGGTAGAGAGCACTGCATTGCGGGTTATCGACGAAGACATAACCGTGCCACCACGATGCAGCGTGCTGGTTGGCGTCAGAAATGACACATTTGCCGATTCCGAAGGCATAGCGGATAGCAACGTCGAGCTGCTACTAAAGAAAGGTATTTGTGTAGCCCGGGGCATCATTCAATTACGTGATGGGTGCGCCAGTGTGTTGCTCACAAACTTCGGAAATGCAATACAGCATGTTGCAAAAGACACTGCCATTGCCTTTCTGCACAGCTTTACTGCAGCGACAGATTTGTGTGGCCTCACGTCAGCACCACCTGCTTCGGGAAGTACGGATGATGTCGGAGCTGCGGTTTCAATAAATAGAAGTCTATCATCAGCCGAAAGGCAAATCATACAGGACCTCATAAGAGACTTCTCAGAGTGTTTCTCCACCTCGTCAAAAGTACGTCGCACGCAGATCGTTAAACACCGAATAATAACTGACGAGCAAACAAGACCTGTTCATCAAAACCCGTACAGAGTTTCACCCAAAGAACGAGAGGTCATAAAGGGTCAAGTGCAAGAGATGCTGGAGGATGATGTCATCCAACCATCCAACAGTCCGTGGGCATCGCCAGTAGTGCTTGTGAGGAAAAAGGACAACACGTTGAGATTCTGCGTTGACTACCGGAAACTGAACAGCGTGACCAAGCGCGACGTATACCCCTTGCCACGTATCGATGATACATTAGATCGCCTACGGCATGCCAGATATTTCTCGTCATTAGATTTAAAAAGCGGGTATTGGCAAATTGAAGTGGATGAAAGAGACCGCGAAAAGACGGCTTTCGTAACTCCGGACGGCTTGTACGAATTTAAAGCACTCCCATTCGGCCTTTGTTGTGCGCCGGCGACATTCCAGCGCATGATGGACAGTGTTCTATCGGGTCTCAAATGGCAGTCATGTTTAGTATACTTGGACGATGTTGTGGTATTTTCTGCAACCTTTGAACAGCATATAGAACGACTACGTTCAGTGCTTCACGCCATCCAGTCGGCCGGCTTGACTATTAAACCGGAAAAGTGTCAGTTTGGATATGAAAAGCTTCGTTTTCTCGGTCATGTGATCAGCGCTGAAGGTGTTGGCCCGGATCCGGACAAAACTGCGGCCGTTGCGCGATTCCCCAAGCCGAGAGACAAGAAGGAGGTGCGTCGATTTCTGGGCTTGTGCGCTTACTACAGACGATTTATAGAAAATTTCTCGAAAATTGCTGAACCTCTGACCAGACTCACAAAAGAGGAAGAATCATTCGTTTGGCATAAGGAACAAGAGAGAGCTTTCGAGGAACTAAAGAACCGTTTACAAGCCCCACCGATCCTCGCACATTTTGATGAAACTGCGGACACGGAAGTCCATACAGACGCAAGTAATCTTGGTCTCGGCGCGGTATTAGCTCAATGGCAAAATGGAGAAGAGAAAGTCATAGCCTATGCCAGTCGCACCCTGTCAAAAGCTGAAAAGAACTATTCTGCAACGGAAAAAGAGTGCTTGGCAGTTATATGGGCGATTAGCAAGTTCAGGCCATATCTCTACGGCAGGCCGTTCCGCGCCGTCAGCGACCACCATTCACTTTGCTGGCTGGCGAGCTTAAAAGACCCGTCGGGACGACTTGCGAGATGGAGCCTCAGGCTCCAAGAATACGATATTACAGTTGTATATAGGTCGGGAAGAAAACACAGCGATGCTGATTGCTTATCACGCTCGCCACTGGACTCTACCTCTTCGGAAGAGGACGACTTTCCGTTCCTTTGTGTTGTGAAGGCTTCAGATATCGCCGAGCAGCAACGATCCGACACAGAACTGCTCCCATTGATAAAATTCCTCGAAGGGCACGACTCCCAAGTTCCACGTGTATTTAGGAGAACATTATCGTCGTTCTGCCTCCGTGATAATGTACTCTACAAAAGGAACTTCAGAAGCAACAAAGAAAAGTTCTTACTCGTTGTGCCGCAAGTCATGAGACGTGAAATATTACACGCTTGCCATGATGAACCGTGCTCGGGTCACTTAGGTGTCAGCCGGACATTCGCCAGAATTCATCTGAAATATTACTGGCCCAAGCTGTTAGCATCGGTACAGCATTATGTGAAGACATGCCGCGAATGTCAAAGGCGCAAAACACCACCTCTGAAAACTGCCGGCCTGCTCCAGCCCATAGACCCACCTGAGACTCCTTTTCAGCAAATTGGAATGGATCTTCTCGGGCCGTTTCCAATGTCATCCTCAGGAAAGAGGTGGATTATTGTCGCAACCGACTATTTAACGCGGTACGCAGAAACTGGCTGCCTGGAACGAGGAACGGCTGCGGAAGTTGCCAAGTTCTTCGTTCACAACATAGTTCTGCGACATGGCGCCCCGATGGTAGTTATCACCGATCGCGGAACAGCATTCACATCGGAGTTGATGCAGTGCCTGATGAATATGACTAATACCACTCATAGAAAAAGTACTGCGTATCATCCCCAAACGAACGGGTTGACGGAACGCCTAAACCGCACCATAGCGGATATGTTGTCGATGTACGTGGACATAGAGCATAAGACGTGGGACGAAATCCTACCTTATGCAACGTTCGCCTACAATACGGCAGTACAGGAGACCACCCGCATTCCTCCATTTGAGCTGGTCTATGGCCGTATGGTGACTACAACACTCGACGCTATGCTCCCTGTCGATAACGACAATTATGAGCCATCTGACGTTGAAGAATTCCTACAAAGAGCTGAAGAAGCGCGCCAACTAGCGCGACATCGAATACGTCAACAACAATGTAGGGACGCGAGCTACTACAACCTGCGCCGCAGAGAAGTCAAATATCAGCCAGGCGATCAAGTGTGGGTGTGGACACCAATACGCCACCGTGGGCTGTCAGAGAAACTTCTTCGACGCTACTTTGGTCCATATAAGGTCATCCGCCAACTCAGTGACATAACTTATGAAGTTATTCCTGAAGGACAAGAGCGCTCAAGACGTCAAAACCATGCAGAGGTCGTACATGTAGCCCGCATGAAGCCCTACTTCGAGAGATGCTGAAGCATTCCCCCTTGCGTACTTCCCCCAACCGCGCATCGGGACGATGCGTATTTCGGAGGGGGAGTAATGCCGCAGAGACTGCCTTCTACCAGGAGAACCAGCGCGACGCTATGCAAGCGTCTACAACTACCAGGAGAACCAGCGAGACGCTATGCAAGCGTCTACAACGTAGCGCACCTGCGCGCGCTGTAGCAACGCGAGTCATTGCTCCTCGTGCTTGGGCTCGCGACGGTGGCCTGATCGACGGGTTGTGAAAAAAGGTGTTCGAGAGAGACGCTAGTGTGGAACGCTTTAGCGGACTCAGTTATTTACCTATTTTTCTGGGCACAAGTTCGCCCTTTAATAAAGCTATTGTTTGTGTCACCCTCTTGCAATACGTGACAATATGTATGCGCCGTGCACCACCAAACCCTGGCGGTTCGCTCATTTGAGCGTCGAGGGCGTCGTTTTTTTTTTTTTTTTGGCCGCCGCTAAATGCAGCCTCGTGTCCGCGCGCGCACTCGCGAACTCGCTGAGCCGCGCGTGGTTTGAAGGGGAAAAAAACACTCAATGTCACGAACCACTCAGACGCTGTGACGAATCATCTTACCCCTTTGTTATACCCTTTCCTGCGTAGTTTTGAGCACGCTCACTGGCATGATGAGAGAAAAAGTGGTGGAAACGAGTGTCTAATACGTATATCTCCACTCGCCCTTGACGAATTTTAAAATTTTGGCGGCATGTCATTGGTAAAGCATTGCGCGCTTATAATAAAGCTATTTTTTATATCTAAAAAATTGTCGCAGCGCCTCTTTAAGGAGCGTCTGGTGGCGGGGAGGGCCAGGCGTTGGTTAGTTTGCGAACATATAAACAACGACGCCAGTCTGGGAAATTCATTTACAGATTCGCCAAAGACCATTCAAAGGTGCACGGCATCTTTATTTTTCTCAGTCATTGTAATTAGCCAACTCCCCCTCGTTATGCGATGTTTCTGCATATAACTTAGCGTTGCATTCCCGCCGGAATAGGAGGCATTGCAAGGTTTCTGCATCTCACCTGGTTCATTACTGCTTCCGTGAATGGTCCGTCCACCTTTGAACAACTAATTGTCATGTGATGACGTCAGGTATGTGATGGTAGCGACAAGACTACGTCGAAAATTTATATGTGACGCCATGACGTCATGAAGTGACATTGTTATGTGTCGTGATTTATTGCATCCTTGGTAATACCTGATGCGCCGATACCACCGACGACCGATTTTAAAGGCTTCACAAGACTTAGCCGCAGGAGCGCGCAAGCGCCTGTCTTTTGATACGTGCTGCAATGGCTAAGTCTGGTCAGACATTCAGCATTTGACCTATTTCGCTTTAGTAATGGCTGGAACTCCTTCTGCACCGACTTTTAGTCTGTGACCAAGGGCTCGCCTGCTGACATGTCCAAGGTTTTGCCGCTGGACTTCATCTTGCAAGTGAACGGCGTCGCGGTCGTGGACGCACCGTTGCCTCGCATCAAGAAGATGATCAGCAGCGCCGGTGACCAGATGGTGCTGTCGGTGATGTCTTCGAGTCCGTACCGGCTGCTTGTGAGCCGCCGAGACATGCTGAGCACTATGCGTGGCATACCGCTCGAGTCCGCCGTCGTCAAGGCCACCAAGTTGACCTGCATTGGCACTAAGCCGTACGGCATCGGCCTTCTCGACGTTGACGTCGCAGATGACAAACTGAAGCAGTCATCTAAGTGCTTCTTGTTGCTGGTGAGATTCAGTGGTTACATATCACATCGAATATGGTTTCGTGTCGTTGCGCTCACTGGGTATGTGTTGAAGTATCCTTGCCCTTTATTGAAATAAGCAACGTTGTGCTATGCTATATTCAAGCGCAACGGTACTTCAACGCCTATTTTATCAGAATTCAAGAAATGTATATCCCAAGCCAGGTGGTATAATCAGTGAACACAGGATTATGTGCCACGAAGCGACAAACACATACCTACACCACAAGTGTAGTTAGTTGGGCTAGTTGGCCACGAATTTGTAAATTGGGAGAACGGCACCAAATAAGACGAATCGCAAGCAAAGGGACAATGAGGATGTGTCTTTAGTCCATGCTCGTGCTGCGAGTTCCTTCATTTATGCTGCGTCTTCTCCTTCTTATATACTTGCAAAAGCCCCACCGCGAAGGTACTCGGCTGCCGACCCGCGGGATCGAATCCTGGCTGCGGCGACTGCATTTCCGATGGAGGCGTAAATGTTGTAGGCCCGTGTGCTCAGATTTGGGTGCACGTTAAATAACGCCAGATGGTTGAAATTTCCGGAGCCCTCCACTACGGCGTCTCCCATAATCATATGGTGGTTTTGGAACGTTAAATCCCATATATCACCGAAATCAATTATATACTTGGAAAAGACGATATATCATGGCAGGAATAGCAGTGACGTTGTGAGGCTAAAGCTGGTCGTTTAATATAACGCTTCCGCATGGTAGCCGGCAATCGTGGAGTACATAAGCGATAAGACAAGGGAGACAGATATAACCAGTATTCCTTTGCGTGCTTCTCCTTAACACTGATTCTACGTGCTATAACCACCTCGTGTAATGATGTACCTCTAGCCCTAATTAATAACTTTTCAACGCAATGCATGAACTATAGTGTGATTTCTGCGTGAGCTCTCTATTGAGAAAGGCGTTCACCGAAAAATTTCCGTGGTCCGCTTCAAGTTCAATTACTTCATAACACGCCACGCACTAGTATAGGAAAGAATCGAAACCGCAATCTCTCCGAGAGAATACTTTTTCCTCGACTCAATGTTAGGTGTGGAACACTTTAAGCTTTCGTCGCAGTGTGTCATGCATGTCACGGTCAATCACAAAAACTTTTTGAGTAAAAGTCGAAGGATCGACCTTTCTATCAAATTTATATAGCTTCACAAATCGATTGCCACGTAAGAAAATTTTCGAAAATGTCTGCGCAGTTGTGCCGCCTCAATGTTGCCTTTTAGCCAACCCATTTTTTGCGAGGTACTCACCGTTCAGGGAACGAATGTTGCTGGAATTGGGAGCAGATAAAACAGAAAAAGCGAGAGAGACGCGGGACGGTAATGCCATACAGTAATATTCTAATTTCCTAAAGGAATCTAATGATATTATCGTGCTTTCAAGCTATTATTTCTGCGTGGCATTGCGATATTTGCTTAAGCCAAATCCGCAATACCGAAGCCAGAGGTCAAGAGGTCATGCACGTTCGCGCTTCCAGCGGATGCATTCACTGTCGTTATTCAGGACAGGGATTAAGCGTTATGAAAGCGTAAACACACATCGATGGAGAGTGTGTGGTCGAGCAGAATGGCTTTTTTGGTGTTATACTTGCCAAAGCCAGCGACAAACACAGCTCTTACAGGTGCGTTTGTATTAGGTTACTTTTTTTGCAGTCGTCGTGACTTTTTTGTGGGAGGATTCTGCATGCACCGAAGGGCTGCAGCTGCAATAACTTTTTTTTTGTCTATCATTAACAAATGAGCTCGCAAGTGCAGGCCCGGTGAAGAAAGGCAAAATTCATGACGCGTTACATTGTAATGCACGTTCACTCCTGTGGGTTAACTGGTTCTGATTTTCTGTTTTGCATGTGATTACCGCATTTTAGAGATGGCTGAGTGTAAAAAAAACGGAAACAAAAAAGGTCTAGTGGCTAAGGTACTCGGCTGCTGACCCGCAGGTTGCGGGATCGAATCCCGGCTGCGGCGGCTGCATTTCCGATGGAGGAGGAAATGTTGTAGGCTCGTGTGCTCAGACTTGGGTGCACGTTAAAGAACCCAAAGTGGTAGAAATTTCCGGAGCCTTCCACTACGGCGTCTCTTATAATCATTTGCTAGTTTTAGGATGTTAAATTCCACATATCAATCAATTAATCGAATGTAAAAACAACTTGAGTGTTGTCGCAACGTAAGGAATTATTGGTAATAGAAAATTACCTGTAGCGCTCTGGGGTTCATTGTCTGTTACAATCTTCTCATGGCCTTTTCAGAGGGAGCCTGACTGATTAATTAACTTAAAAGACTAGGCTTAATCTTTTAATCACCCCATTTCTACGACGCTGTTTTCATGGGTTGCTTGTGCCCACTTTCTGTAATAGAGATATATTGATAAATAATTTGACATAATTGAACTATTGTAAGTGCTCTCATGAGAATATCACCAACTAGTGTTGACGAAGTCTTGGCTAATTGACAACTAATGTTCAGAAATTTGCAGAATTCATCAGTTTTTATAGTGACAAATCAATGTTGGTCATTGTTGAGAAAGTAATAAAAACATTTTTTTTGCGGTAAGAACGCAGCTCTGGAGAAACTTGAATATCGCAGAAAGACTTGTGCTCAGACTTGTGCTCAGGCTATAGCCTGCAATAACTCAGAGACAACCCTGACAACCCTGTCTCTGAGTTATTGCAGGCTACAGCTTGCCAGTTGTTATACCAACGTTGTCTTCATTGAATCTCAGAGGTATTGAGTTACATGCCGAATACACAATTGTGCTTCGCAGGTGTTTGCTTCTTCGAAATGGCAAGTTTTCTTATATACATGCCTAATGAAGCTTGGGGGTGACAGCCATCTTCTCTTATTAACAATGTATTGCACTGACCCCCTACGCCCACATATTTCCCGAAAGCTTTCAGTACCCAGCGTGGCTCTGAATTACCTTCAAGGTTAGAGGAATTGGAAGCTTTCCGTGACCACGTAGTTTTACTAGTGCCTCCATTATCGGCCCTCCATTGAACAAAAGGAGATACCATTTGAGGCTGTGATTATGTGACCCTATGTTATGTGTCATCATAGGGGTATCATTAATACGACACATATAAACCTGTAAAGCCGTGGTTGTGATGACGGTTTTTGGCCTACTGCTGTTCACGCCGGTGGTCACTTCCAGCATTCCACAGGACATCTAAAGCTGCCGCCGTTATAAAGGAGTCCCCTTCACTTACAGTACGCCGACGTGATCAGTGCCAACAAGAAGATGGTCTTTCCGGGCGACGTGCTATTCGAGATCGACGGCACACCGCTGGAGGGCTTGTCGCGGTCAAACGTCGATCAGCTCCTGAGCTCCGGCAAGCCCGAGATAACGCTGTCGGTGGTCCCTCTGTCGCCCATGCGGAAGAGGCGGTTCCTGATCTCGAAGATGCACGAGACGGGAATGAGTGACACGAACGTCGCGTCGAAGTCTACGGCAGCTGAAATAGACTGATTTTTCGTGCATTGCGACAAACTGGCCTGTCGCAGATTTACGACGCTTCAATCAATGCGCTCGCTGGAAAGAGCTTCGGAACGCTTATTTAGCGTTGTTTGAGCGCAAGCGTCTGTGCATGACGCGTTTTGGTGTTTTAGCAGCATTACGCCTTTGTACCGTTGTTTTATACGATTTGTTTAGAATACCTTTTGTGAATAGTTTCCAGCTTCAGCGAAACGTTATACCTGATTTTAATTATTACAGTTTATTGAGCGAAAGTTTGTATGTGTCAACGTTATTAACGAAAAATTGTTCTGGTTACGTGAGTGAGCGCACAACTGATGAACGCGAACACAGTTTGGGATGAAGTTTTGGATGTAGAGTAGCGCCGTTGTGACGATGTTTATAGTTGCGATACAGTATTCAGGCATTGTGCAGCCGGCCTAATACTAACAATTCCCCCACTCCATGTGGTTATTTTAGAATGTTATTCATGAGAAAAAATAATAAATCAAACTTAGGGCGCATGTATGTTGTCTTCAAGTATTTCTGCTTTCCTTGGCATTTTTGTTGACTTGAGTGTTCCTGTTTAAATCCCAAATGAATCTACTACACAGGCGAATCGGTGTCCAGCTTGTTTCTGTTACATCTTTACGCTTCGCGTTCCTTAGCAAAACTTTGTTCTAGAAAGGTCAGCTCTTGAAAAGGGCCCTTTGTAAAACTATAGGCCATGTTGTCGTCGTTAGGCAACGTTTTCATGTACATGTAGCAAGTTCGTGTGGTTTACTCGATACATGACGCAAACGTGCGAAACAACGTAAGTATCCCTATAAGAGCCACACAAGAGACATTCAATCTGTCTGATCACGCAACGACACACACCAGCTCCTAGGACAAATAAATGATAAAACAGTGACAACCAGTTCACTCAATCCAGTTAAATGTGAACAGGGTATTTTTGGAAGTTCGTTTGTAATTCACATCTAAGGCAAACCACACGTGAACGCATGATCGCGTTTGAGACAAGCGTGTTTAAAAACAAGCGCATGTTTAAAATTCATGAATTATTGAATATGTAAAGCTTCATGTCCCAAAACCACGCTGCAATGAAGGGCTGCGGAAGTTTCGACCACCTGGGTTTCTTTAACGTGCACCCGAATCTGGGCACACGAGCCTGCAAAATTTTCGCCTCCTTTGAAAATGCAGCCACGACAGCCAGGCTTCGATCCCGTGACCTGCGGGTCAATGTTCTAAATTCATATGAGCTCATGTGAACTATGTGCTTAAGGATGGATTCCTTAAATTATCCTCACATGTGCTTGTGCTGCTGCGTTTAATAGTGTTGCAGTATTTCGTGCGCTGCTGATATCCTGGCTGATATGCTTCCTGGGTACACCCAGGGGGGAAATATGTCCGATGGAGCCTTATCACACGTTCCACATCCCCTACTCCTGCCAACGTTTGAAAAGTCGGGTCTAAATATAACGTCAAAGCTGCTTGCTAACTACACCAGATTTGGCTCCTAAGGAAGATAGCACGCATAGGAGATCGTTGGGAGAGGCGAGTGTCTTGCAGTGGACGTAAGAGTGGCGCTATGGTTTTGTGGTAGTGGTAGCGAGACGATGACCATGAATGAGCTGTTCGCTAATCACCTGCGATAAGTTATTCTATTTTCTTTTTCAAATGTAGGCGTCGTGATGGAGATAACCTAGCGTATAGTGATTTATCCCGGCACATTTGATATCCCAATAGTAAGGTTCAACTTGTACACATCGTTCTGATCTGGAATGAAAAACAAAAACTATGACCATGAATAAACTTCTGACAAACCCCAATCGATACAATCGAAGTAAAAAGCTGAAAAACATAACCGGAATGTACCGCCTGGCGTTGTAATGTGGTAACGAACATGCTACGCTTGCGAGTAACGTCAATTTAAATATTGACAAATATGGAATCCCAATGCATAGCAATAAGCGCACGAGCTCCAATATATTCTATAACGGTAAATTTTTGTTGACCTGGAAGAACGCATGGATGCAAGCTCACCGAGTAAGTGCAAGAGCTAGAGAGTCTCATGTTACTTTGCAATGAAATGCGAACCTAATTTCCACTGGTTCCTGTTGTCATCGTATGGGAAACCAATGATGAAGGGCATCCTCAATCACCTTTCGGGCTGTAGAAAGAGGCCGGTGCTTTTACCTAACTAAAAAAATCACTTTGTCTTGCATGCGAGAGACCAGTATTATGTATGATGGACAATGTTCGATTTTAAAACGTGACACACGCGTGTTTAAAGACAATACATTACGTCATAGTGAATTTCACTCTAAGGCCACGTATATGTTTAACCCACATTTCCAGCTTAATTATGAAAGAGAAAATAGGCCTTACCCACAGTCAAAATGTGGTCGAATGCTGCTGACTATAAAATATCTCTAGATCAAATCTCATAAAGCGATGTTATATTATGCAAAATAGTGCGCTGTAACGTTCAGCAAAAGGGCGTACATTGTCCTTGCTATTCGTCTATAGTGCCGACAGCCTGAACTCTTTCTATAAATAGTGCGTGTGCTGGAGATCGCGTTACGCAATAGTTAAGCCTTGCTTCTATCTATGATAAATAAAGTTGATTCTTCCACCTCCGCGAAAAGGGGACAGTTTTCGTGGAGAAACCGGTTTTACTTCGTCAGTGGGTGCCCGTCACGTGGCCTGAACTGAAGAACAAGTTTGATATATATCAGCGAACGAAAGCCTTCGCTACCAGGTAGTTTAACGAAAAACACGACCCCTTTTGTGTATCCTACGGGAATTCCAAGTTATGTGATTTAAACTCATATTTATGCAAGCGCGTGAGCGCGTTGTGGCAGTGCTTGTGCCAGCGGTTGCTCATGCGGGCAGTAAAGATGGTTACGCCCACCGGATCTAACTTCTCCATAAGCTGCTGCGCATCTAAAAAAGTGCCGCCATATCCACCAAGTGAATTATGATGAGTGGGCGAAGCTCCGGAGGTAAACCTGGTAAACCATGATTCCTCCGTACATTTTGCCCACTCGATTTTATTAGAACGCTCCCCCTAGCGTACGTCGCCGCACTAATTCGAACGATTGCCTTCCACCAATGACACGCTCCATATGTGACATCATTCCTATATAACATCTCGCATCGTTCATCATCAGCTACAAGTACCGACATGTAGTAAACACTGCAAGAACTAGACGAGAGGTGGCTACATACAGGGGGCGCACAGCCCACGCCTTAAGAAGCTTAGCCACTAAAAGTTACACGCAGATTGTGACAAGTATTTCGTTTCAAAGCCTACTAATTAAGTTTCCTGTCACTACTCAGCCTTGCTAAATCGTTGCCTTGTTCTTTGTTTGCGCACAGGCGACCAAACATTCGGGTACTTTCTTTACTGCAGGCTGACCTTAAATGTGTAGCGATTCCAGTAACACGGTAATGACGTCTGCCCTGTACGTTTAGAAAGAACCTCGGCCATTAGTAAATATAGTTCCGACAAAACTCTTGCGTAGAGATTCCTGTAAACAGTGCGGTAGGTTGCCCAAGACTTCTCAATAAAGTTGAAATCAATTCAACTTTATTGGCTCCAGTCAAACTAGGAAGCTTTCTATGGTTAGTTTTACCTTTGTTGGACGTGGCGGGGAACAACCTCAAGCTCGTGAAAAGTTTGCATAGAAAACACACGAAGCCTGGCAGAAATAAAGAAGAGCCAGGAAGCCATGAGTGGTGCACAATGTAGCATATGCTTTAACGTTGTTGTTGAAAGGCACGCGCATGTTCACCCCAAGTCGTTTATCATGAAAAAAAAATATGTTGTTGCTAACGGCGCAACCATGATACGAACATATGACTCATTTGCATTTATAAGTTCAACATGGCTGTCATATGAGAACATCACCAAAACCGACGGAGCGTCGAATTTCTGTTTAGACGTAAAGTATGATAAAAACATTTCCCTGTCACTAATAGGGCGTGCTATGGAGAAAGTGCTATGGTGAGGCAGCCGGTCCCGTCAACCTTGTTATTTCATGGGACTCGTGGTGGTTGTCGGCGTTTAGAAAGCATGAGAGCAATAAGCGTTTAGAAGCTATGAGAGAGCAATAAGCGTCCTTTTAGGACGCTGATGGCCATACCACACATGATATGGCGCTGGTACTTCAAAACATGGTACATTTTGTATAAGTGGTTAATGATTTAGAGTAAATGGTCCCATGGGCCTCTTACGAGTACTTGATGAGGGGGGTAGAAAAGTGGGTAACGATTTAGAGTACTTGGTATTCTACTATGCCAGAGCCTAAAGCCGTCCCATGAGCCTCAATGCCACACACGAAGTGCCATGTTGATGCACAACAGAATGGGGGGACCGGGGGGGGGGGGGTCGAAAAAGTGGGTAACGATTTAGAGTACTAGGTACTCTACTATGGGAGAGCATAAGCCGTCCCTACTATATATTTGAATTTTATCCTATTGATTCATAACCTCCCGAAATTTCCAGCCTGATAAAGCTTATCAAGATTAAGCCAAATATTACCGAGTTTGATTACGTATTTAGAAGGGCACTATGGCACTCCCAGTGTTTAGGTCGTAGTGCTTCTACAAACTGTATTTAGTGAACCATGTACGGCATCTAAAAACAAACATGTATACTTGGTCTCCAGGCAGAGAATGAAACTTTATATCAGTGTAACACCTATATTTCATTTTTTCAGTACCCAGCTCCTATTCTGGCATCTATTCTGCCAGTACAGTTAATATACAGACATTCATTCTACTGAATCAGAAGCGGGGTTCGAGCTTCAGTTGGTGACACGCTAAGAATGAAAAATTAGCAGATTCCACGTACAGTGGGAACGGATTATTAGCGAAGCACAAATGACGAGGGTTGATATGTCACTTTAAAATCACCATGACGTTACGAGGCGCATGGATGTAGTACACAGTAAACACAACTAGAAATGTTATTTGCAATCAGGTAGCTGGATAAGATGAAAAAGTGTTCTTCATAATCGCGTAACGACGGTGCTACTAACAATTGCAATACCAGCTCCAGCAGTGGTAGACATGTATCTGTACCATACATCACTTTCATTTTGTTATTATCATGTTTGCGCCTAGCATGTGTGTGCTCATCGTCCATTCACGTCAAGTAATACCAAATTTACTATATGCGCTGCTAGCGAAACAGCCGCGAGAAAGTCATGAGCGTGATATGTAGTCATGTTCTTAAGTGATACGCATGTCATCATTATCATGTTTGCATCAGTCATATATCTTCGTCATCCATTCACGCCACGTAACACCGAATTCGCTATATGTGAAGCTAGCGAAACAGTTGCGAGCGCACTATGAGCGTAGCATGTAGTGATGTTTTACATGACACGCATGCCATATTATCATTTTAGGAGGTGTCATTTCCTTCGTCGTCCGTTCGCGTGACGTAATACAAAATTCGGTATATATGAAGCTAGCGAGATGGCCTCGAGCGCATCATGAGCGTGGAATGTAGTCATGTTCTTACATAACGCGCATATCATGTTTATCATGTTTGCACCAGCCATATACCTTCGTCATCCAACAACGTCACATAATACCAAATTTGGTATATGCGAAGCTAGTGAAAGGGCCACGAGCGTGCTATGAGCGCAGCGTGTAGTCATGCTTTACACTACACGCACGTCATGATTAGCCTGTTTGAACGGGCAATTCACTTTCGCCGTCCATTCACGTCACGTAATAACAAATTTAGTATATCTGAAGCTAGCGAAACGGCCGCGAGCGCATCAGAAGCGTGGTATGTAGTCATGTTTTTACATGACACGCATGCCTTGATTATCATGCTGGGACGTGTCATTCACTCTCGTCGTCCGTTCGTGATATACCTTATCTGGTATATGTTAATCTAGTGAAACGGTCGCAAGCGCATCACGAGCGTAGCATGTATGTTCCTTCATGACACGCATGTGATGATTATCGTGTTTGCACCAGTGATACATTTTAGTCATCTATTCAAGTCACGTAATACCAAATTTGGTATATGTGGAGCTAGTGAAACGACCACGAGTGTACCATGAGCGTACGGTGCAGTGATGATTCACATGAAATTACACGACATGCGTCATAATTTCGATGTTAGGGCCTGCCAATAATGTTCTCCATGCAGTCGTGTCATGTCATACCAGTTTTTCAATATATGATGTGAACGAAGCCACCGCAAGAGCAGCTACCATGACATGTAAATTATGACATTCATTACATACACGTCATGAATTTTATGTTATAACTAATGACTTATGCTTGTCATACTGTCATGTTATTCCACAAAAATTTTGGCACAGATCCCATCATGGAAACGGCCAGGAGAGCTAAATTTTGTAGGCGGATAGATAGATAGATAGATAGACAGATAGATAGATAGATAGATAGATAGATAGATAGATAGATAGATAGATAGATAGATAGATAGATAGATAGATAGATAGATAGATAGATAGTCATGCCAAAAAATGCTTTGCTTTTAAAAGTAAAGTGCACCACTGTCCATTTACTTTTAAACACCACTGTCCTTTACTTTTAAAAGTAAAGTGACCCCTGTAAACAACCTTTGAAACTACGAAGAACGAGAGCGCAAATCTTTCCCGACGTTTCGTATTTGCGGCACGATTCATGGCGCCAGCTGTCTGTGCACGTCACGTCAGGACCAAACTAGGTCACCTACCCTTTGTCATGCAATCGCTTGCCCGGACTCTCTTGTTTTGCATGGCTTAGGTGCTTGATAAACTGAATTCACTCTCTGCGTTGGCGACTGCGCAAAAGGTGATAGCAGCGACCGCAGTATGCACTCAAAAAGCGCGAAATTCTGACTGGCTCAACACTTAGTGCTGACAGGGTCCGTGTTTTCTGAAAAAAATATGTAACAAGAAGAAGACAGCATTCTTCAAGGCGAGAAAAAAACTGACCACTGCCACTGTGAAAAATAATTCAGGCCTGCTCACTACTTCGGGCAATGCCTCTGACGTCACTCTGTTTCGACTCGCGTCTGCGGCCGAGTAGACGAGCGCATGCTTGCTCCCGCCGGTCGAGAGAGCAGGATTCCTAAGCCTGCGAACCCTGTCTTGGTGTACACTGTCGTCATTTATGAAAGGGAACACGTGAATGCGCTGCCTGAGCTCTGCGGCGGCTGCCTACAGCACCATACACCAACAGCAAAAGAAAACACGTTCGCTTTCAACGCCATCTGTTTGAAAAAAAAATAATAATGAGTTATGGCTGGTAGACAAGCGCTGCTAGATTGCCCTTCATCTCGGCTGACACCTGCAGTGCGTAGTCCACTGCCAACATATCAAACGGGGTGTGTTGTGGTAATCGCCCGATATCGCTCGCCGCGTGAGCGGTGAGAGAACGTAATCTAGCAGCGCTTGTCTACCGGTCATGACTCGTTATCTTGCATGGTCATAGGTGACGCCTAAAGTGAACGTGCTTTCTTCACTTGTCGGTTGATGGTGCGGTAGGCAGCCGCCGCAGAGCACAGGCTACGCGTTCCCTTTCATGAAGAACTACTGCGTACCCGTGTTTCTTTTGGTGACTGCACGAACATGACCGTATTTTCTGTGTCTGTGGACTACTGTGTGGTGATATGCTTTGCTTCATTCTCTAAATGCTCGCGTAGTGCTGCAAGCTCTCCCAATGGGGCAGTGCTGTGGGCCCATAGCCGCTATGGCCAATATACCGGAGGTCCGAGTGTTTTCAATACCGAAGGACGACAAAATGTGAAATTAGAGCATGGCATTATTCATCAGGATGGAATCAAATCATTCTCAGCGCGATTCTAAGGTATGCTTTTGACTTACTTTAACCCTTAACCGCCTATAGTCGCGAATTCGCGACAAAACAGGAAACTTCTAGCAAGCAAGTCACGGAATGCTTGCCGCCTTTAATGCCGGCTGTCAGGTGCTCACGGAGGACGTGGCTTTCAGCATGAAAACTTTAGCGCTATCTCGTGTAATGTATTTTATGTTAGAACAAATTGTTTTGTATCTGATGGTGGAGAGCCCGACGTGCAAGGGCACTCACCCACATGTTCGTTCTTTCTTGTCACTGAGGCCAGTTCAATCTTCAATCATTCTGTTCATTTACTGCGTACGTGCTAAAGACGAGGCTCACAAAATGTTGCGTAGTTCTCAAGTACGTTTTTCATTGCAAAAAATACACTCTTCTATGGCATTCTGAGATTAGCGACACACATAAAAGTATGCAACAAAGGTGCTTCCTAAATATTATAACTGTGGAATAATTTGAAGGTTGCTATTTAAAGCAGAAAATTTTCTTTGGCAAGTTCACAATTCAGGCATTAAATACTTAAAAGCACCAAGTGAAACACGTTCGGTACTTTCTGTAAAATAATGTAGTCTGCATTTCCGACTTGCTGGCGTAAGTTTTGGCATTAGACACGTATAGCTGAATGTCGCTGACGCACACCCCCACGATAACCGAACAGTCTGTAAAGGTTTACTATTTGCGCATAGCACTCTGGGCTTATTGCAGTACCTCCGATTACTTTTCTGAGAGAAGGGGAGAGCTGGCAGATGGTGTCGCTCATTTGTTCTGTACAGGTCGGTCAACCGTTAGAAGGAACACGCGAGTGCATGGCTCACACGGCACGCAGCACCACGGGGCCGAAGCTGCGAACACCGATGCAAAGACGGTACATGCCCGGTGACGTCATCTAACGAAAGAGTCGCGTGCGGCCACGCTGTCTTGGCTCTGCCGTGCAGTCGCCCATCAAGATCCATGCATGAAGTGGTGCGGCAGCGCTGTCACGCGCGAGCGATTCGAAGGAGTTGGGAGCCATGCACGAATTTCAGAGTGATGGATTCCTATTGCAAACATGACGTGCAAAACGCAGATCACAGTATTTATTCAGGCTTTACAGGATAAAAAAAGAATAAACCAAATGAAATACAGTTTACTGATGGAATCGTGGCGTGTCGTATTTCCAGTAATATGCTAAATGGTCCTAATTCTTCGAGAAAAAAAAGGCGCAAAATGTTACGGAAGACAAAACGGGGAAGATACGGCAGTAGCGTCACAAGTAGAAAGAATAGCGCTAATGTCGTTTTTTTTTGTTCGTCTTGTCTTCCGTCAAATACTTTACGCCATTTCATCACTTGTTGTAACCATGAACAAACTAGCTAAGCCCTGAACCCAAACGAACATTATCCTTGAGTGGAGGGATTCGCAAGTCACCATTCACACAACCTTTTCGAAAGTCTTCTGACGTGCATGCGATCGTTCGGTCGGCCACGCTCGGGCGAATGAGGCGTTTCAGTAGCAAACGATACGTGGCATGCACTATCCACCACACATGTCCCCCCTCTCCACTGTTTTGCTCATGCCCTTAGTTTTCACCGCCCGATGCGCACGACAGAGCGCGACCCACGTGCTCACGATTTCCCTTTAACAGTGTAATAAACCTGCATACACAGGCGCGCTCAATTTGACTTGCAGCACGAGAAGCGCATGGCCTCATGAGTTCAAAGACTGACTCCCGTATTCCAGAACGGCCCTTCACTCAACGCTACGCCTTGACTTGAGAAAGTCGATGGGAGCGCCAGCTCTAGGCCGAGCAAGTCACTGTATGTTAGCGATAATCTGCATCGATTCTAAAGAAGCGCAGCGTCATTTTCAGTTGAGCCGCGGCGTGGCACCTAACTCGGTCAAGTGAAGAACGAAAATGAAGTCGAGGAGCATTTGTGAATACGGCGGTGAGCATGGCTTCAACTTCTTTTTCTATAGACAACTGAATATTATTTTTCTATACTATACCCAAGTGATCATGTCATGTTTAGTAATTGAAATAAAAGCTAGTGAAAGCCCAGCGCAATTTTTGAATTCGTTAGGCATGCGCACTCCCGTGTTTCAAGTCAAGTGTAGTGTTACTGTGCAAATATTTCTTACCGCGGCTACAAACATTTTTCGCGATACTAAATATATATGCACCAGTTTCGCCAGCACTTTCGCCGAATTCATTTTCTTGATATATGTACTGCTGCTTATGAACCAAATTTAGATGCTGATTGAAAAAAAAAACATTGCTTCAGGAGTTATTCATAAAAGTTGTTACCACAACCACCACTTCAGCTTCCATGCAACTAGAGTTTAGCGATCCCTGAGGAGGCGGTAAACTTTCCGGTAATAGTTTTCTAATATTCCGAATTCAAAAAATACATCTACTGCTACCTTAAGAGCACTGTCATCCGCGAGAATGTGACCTACGTAGTTCGGCAAGCAGAAAAGTGCAAAAAGAAAATTGGCCCCGTATCTGCATATTACACAGCAAATGTCTTCAAAAAAGACGATATTCTTGCGTCTCGACAGAGTGAACAAAACGTTTATTTGATGTTCTTCTAAAAAAAATTGGTGAATGATATTCTGGAGGCACTGCGTTAGAGTACCTCGAGCGTGCAACGGAGGTGAACAAGCGCATCAAGTCACGTCACACGTGAGACTTGAGCGCTATCTGGCAGTTATCCTGGAAAACGAAGCGCGTGCCGTGTGCGCCCGTCTCTGAGGTGATAAGGTGTAGAACGCAAGGCAACGGGTAGGTGTCACCACCATGTCGTCTTAGCAAAGTGTTGGAAACACTTTCTTTTTCGTGCAAGCGTTGCATGACCAGCGCAACGTGATAAACGCTAAGGTCCTTTGAGTTACCTATGTATGCCTTTTCTAGTAAGAGACACACTTACAGAATATTGACGTGTTGTTATGGTGCCTCAGACACGCTCAATAATTGCTTTTTAATTGACTATCGCACAAGTATGAACGCTGAATCTTGGGCAGTATTGGTGGGTGCTGCGGATGGGATAGGCCGTTTGGAGAATCGTTTGGCTACTTTGGTGCCGTTTAAGGTACCGTTAAGTACGGACAAACAGATAAATGTACAGACATTATTACAGACCAAAATTTTTGTGTCGAAGGTCCCCAATAAAGAATATCGTCCTTAAAAGTTACTTGAGTGTGGTTCTCAAGGATGTAAAGGCAGTCGTGTATGCTGTGCTCTTTCCAATCTTGCCTCGGTTGTCTGCCTGTTGGCACAGCAAAAGCAGAAAGTGCGTCGCTAAGATATATTCATCACAAGCACTCTATGGCATGACTGGTGCTGACGGAGGTACGTGTGTCTTGTGTAATTTTAGCAAGAACACTGAAAAAAAAATAGAATGGCAAAACAACCAAGAATGAGGGGCAGATTTCAGCCAGCGAATCAAGGAAACGCACGATCTGTGCCACCACCACTTGAGAACCGAGAAAGCTTGAAATACGCTGGCTGCGTAAAAAATTGAATACTGCGTCCCCAGCGACTACGAATGATCTATAGTTCAAACTTTACTTAAAGTGCAAAAAGTGTGCATTCACGGTATATCCCTCATGCAACAAGCAGCAATATCACCGAACCGGTGATATTGGCTCATGCTTTGTTTGCTGCTGACAAGCCCAGAATTTTACAGGAAGCAATTCGAAATTGTGAAATACGAATGCTCGTGACACGTGTACATTAAGTACAATTTCCTTTTTAGAAGTCAAACGCAATATAGTTGTAAACTAGTGTGTTATTGTGGCAAGTGTTCTTGTTTCAATACACTGATGTTTTTTTTATTTTCACAAAAATTGCGTTTCTCGTTTCAATGATCCTCGTGTAATTCAATGAGTGACACCTATGAATCTGGATAATTGATAATAAGAAAGTGCACTAGTTTATTTCAGCTGAAGCGAGAAATAGCGTAGTTTCAGTGGGATTTTAAACTTTATATCAATGGCTTGGTTTCAACTTCCTTTAGGTTACAGCCCGCCGAGGTGCTTATTGCTGTGCAAAGTTAATGCGTAGGGTAGCCAACCGAGCCAAGCTTGGTTAACCTCCCTGCCTTTCCTCTCTATTTATCTATCTCTCTCTCTAATGCGGAGAGCGTCGGCGATCTGTATGGTAAGACTCGCGAAAATATTCCCTAAACAACTAAGCTGCAGAATCAGATGAGTCACAGCTTTTACCGAGGCTTCGTTGAGACGTGGCTAATACAACTGAGCTCCAAATCTCGCTTTGACTATGCGTGGAAGAACAAGAAGTTACACGGTGACAAAACGGTTCTTTAATTGACAAATGTTGGCCTAGCGCCACGCTAACGCGTGCTATTATTTTTACCAATAAGCCGGAAAGACGCCGCACACATATCTTAGCCTCACGTTATACTCTTCAAGCGTAAAACGAGAAGTTGCGATGCGGGGCTGTCAACACGAAATCGTTGCACACTGGCAGCTCTACACGCCACCTAGCTGTAGCAACGAGCCTCATTTTCTTGATACAAAGGTCAACGCAGCGCCGTGGTAGCGGGAACTGCAGCCGGCCGCCTGCTCACCTTATATATAAGCGAAGCGGGGAGTTCGGAAACTGAAGAAGTAGCTATAAATGCTGGCATGTTGGCTTCTAACCCCTGCTATTGACACTTACGGCCACAGCCACTACACTCACCCAATGCTACTGATGCGTTGGCAGGGGCAACTGGCAGCGAGAAAGTCAGTTACAGTCACGTGATGAAACATGGCTGCACCCGTGAGGTGCTGCGGAAAATTTTCTATACGTTCACCTGCTTTTTAACTCTAGACTATAATATTATGTGGTTACGACAATAGTTCTTCAGTCATATCAGTTGCGAAACTCCCCATAGAGTCAATCTATCAAAATCCGGATACGTCATTGGCCCCGTGTCTGGAGTGTGTAAGGTCCCTAGTTAAAACAAGTAATACCCGTGACACACGGGCAAAAGTAAAGTACTTTGAAGTAAACCCCTTTTGTCGCCTAAGGGGACCATTTGCAGAAAGGAGTGGCGCTGATGACACACGGCACCGGACTACTGCTTTAGGTGGTGCCTCAGAAGAACGCTGCAGAAAAAAAATTGCCCGCAGCTTCCCTCGGGGGAACACTGAGGAGGATGCGGACCATATAATTGGTTAACGGGGTGTTAAAGTGCGACTTACTTGGGTCGATGGCTAAATTGGTTAACGTGGTTGTGAAATGGGGTGTTAAATTGCGACTTACTTGGGTCGATGGCTAAATTGGTTAACGTGGTTGTAGGAGGGGGTGTTAAATGAGTGAACACGTACACACGTATGCGAAAGGGCGGCGCTGGTCGAAGGGACGTCGATCATTGTGTTTGTGGATTCGTTGGAATTCATTTCACCGCGACCTTGGACGTCGACGCGCCGTACAAACCAACCGACGAGCGGCAACTGAGCGAGCGAGCGCCGACCTTGAGTATATATACAGCACGACGGCGCATGCACTGTCAGCTGTTGAATGTTCTCGAAGCGCGACGCCACATGCGCGTCCACTGGAGAATCAGGAGAATTGTAGATGTCGAACGCGGTGTGTAGAGGAGGAAGGGTGCACAGATGGTGGAGGAGTGAAGCGCGCGCGGTGTGTAGAGGAGGAAGGGATGCACAGATGGTGGAAGAGTGGGCGACGGCGCGACTGCGCATGCGCGCGCGTCAGCTGTCGAATGTTCGAGAAGCGGTGTGGACGGCGCGGACGACGCGGACGGCGCACTACAAGGCGCGAGTATAAGATGCTCCGCATCTAAAATGGCGCTGTTTGTGGAAGCAGCAAGATTGGAAATAATAAAAAGAATCTGCGCATGTACATCACATTCAGCGACGCCGGAGCATAAAACCGTTTTTTTTTATTGTCTGGTGGCTTATAATGCGCATACGTGGAATTTTCTTTCGCTTTTTGCGTTTTTAGCAGCAACTTAAATTCGTCTGGCAACTATGAACAGTCGGTGTGTTGCTGTTTTTGTTTTTTGTCGTGCTTTTTACATGGCTGGGTCCAGCTGGGTCAGTGACGGCGTGCCGCGTTTCATCGTGGTCATGCGATGTCTCAGCGCAGAGACAGAGATAAAGCAACAGTTGAGGTGGGCCTGACTCTCGTCGCCCTCGGCTCCATCGAAGATGAGCTAAACGCTGCGAAGGCAATTTTGCTGTGAATTTGCGCCCGTGTACGGGGAATACCGGCGTCGGTGAGGCTCTCGGCAATCACCTGGTACACTCCACCGCTGTGCTTTTGCCCTTGCAAGGCGTCCAAATGGTCCTCCCATAGCTTTATCAGCGCCCAGGTCTCCTTTTCAGTCCACTGGACGCGCGATTTTTTCTTCACCGACTGAGCCGACTCCACTGTTACAAGATACTACGTCACCGACACAGCAACTGCCGCTGCCAACCCTAACATGATCGCGCTAGTGACGTAATGCAGGCGTTTGAGAGTATGGACAGACTATAGGACTTCACTTTTCAACAAATCGCACTGCTGCTGAAAATAAAAACATTTTTTCAGCGCAAAAAAATACTGACAGGGCACCGCAGTGTTGCGACACGTTTTCTTCTATTGATAAATTATGCACACTGTATGCGAGAGTACTCCCTTCCTGCCAGAAAAGTAGATGCGGGATCTGCTTTTGCAAAAAGGATCTTTGCCGGAAAGGAGTTACTCCTTTGTCGTGTGTCACTGCGCCCGAACGCCTTTCCGAAAGATGTCCCCTTGTCTAAAGGACTTCAGGGTGCCCGTGTGTCAGGGGCATTAGGGACCTTAGGAATGGGCAGATTGTCGCGCCACCTGTTGGTCCGCACGCTCACTATTAAACGCGTTATTTGTTTTTTGGGTTGCCGTTTCCAGGTGGCGCGAACGTCAGACAATTGACGAAAAATTGGGCCAATCAAGTGTCCGAGTTTTAGAACGCTGTTTTGCAACTCGTATAATTGCATAATCCTCGTAACGACCCTGTCTATGCAATCGCAATTGAACATGCTGTAAAAAAATGATTACATTGTTGCACAAGTGTGTTCCGCGTGACGTCGACTGTTATAATGAAAAAAAAAAACAGGCACCTATGTTAATAAAAGATGATGCATAGCGGCAACATAGAGAGATGGACAACAAATATTTTCCCTTTAGATTGTGGCATGAAATGTTAGAACGTTCAGATTTTCTAATATATATTAGCCTAGCGTAAGTCTTTCACTGAGCGAAGACTTACAAAACAAGGAATAGGAGTACAATAGAGTGGGATACGTTCTTTAATGTGCAAGTATAAAGCGGCCATTGACTCCTGATATTCTCGTCAATAAACCGATTTGCGTTGAATCAGCTCATGAAAAAGAGGCAACGTTTGTCAAATTTCGGCAGTTTGAATGAAGCTCGGGTATGCCGCGTGCTGCTTATATTGCCTAAACATGAGTAGCTTCTTTTTTTCTTTTCATTTGTGCCACTTATGGGAAGTTTCCTATGACAGATAAACGACCCTCAAAATTACTGGTAGAATCTCTCAGCTTTAGTGTTTCTTGCAGACATATATACTTCTGAAAAATTATTAAAAAATCGACAATTTTTTTCATTACCGATCGCCTTTTCGCTTAATCAATCATCTTATAGAAAAAGCAGACAATATCAAGAGGTCGAAGCACTTTTCATCGGTGCATTCACGCATCGATACGCGCGAACACGGTACGATCAGCCACGCTTGCGTCATTACAAATGTGATACGTTGGAGCTGATTCATCAATCTCAGATATCCGAACACAACCAGCAACGAATAAAACCAAGGTACTGTGATTTCTGGAGGTCAGGTAAAATAGAGCACAAGCGAAACTATAGTCTGTATTGCTGTTAACTGCAGTGCCCGCGTGATCGTTGTTGTGTTTTTGTAAATAAATATATTCTGTGCAATAAAAAAGAATGCTTGCCGCGTACTAGGCCGTATATATGTTTTTTTGTTGTTATTTGCTCTTTTAACACCCTGCTCTCACTAGTGGTGTATATCGGAATGTTGTACCTGTTCGTGTACTGTGCGCAATCGACATCACAGATTACTTCGACCATACTTTGATAAGGCAAAAAAAGATGCTTATAAAAAAAGAAAGCTGTATACCTGCAGAGGTCAAAGACGATTGATCGAAGTGGTAAGGTTATTCAACTATTTCCTATAGTTGCAGTAACGTATCCGTATGCTTTCTCAAGCCCTTTTACTGAACTCGTGCCGCAAAACGTTTCTTTTAATAACATTGTCAAGTTTAAACGAAGGGCGGTAAGAGCGCCAGCACTGGAAATGCCAGAGGGAACTTTTTTTTAAAAAAACTGGAAAATTGAGGATATCATAGTACATAGCACAACACTGCACAAAAATGTGCGCTGAAGAAAGGGCCGCGTGTAATAAACGCGTAAGTTTGAAAATAACACGTTTGTTTCAATGTTTTGAAGAAATAAAAATTTGTACGATTTGAACGCATAGGCAGCATAGGGTCTTCATTCCTTATTTTTTTTTCAGCGAGAAATACGCTCATTCACTCATTGCAAGAATGCTAGCACATTTTAGTTCCTGTGTATCTCACGCGTGACATAACTGAATGTGTACACGAATTATACTGCCACTCGCTATGAAATTATGTTTACGTATCAGCTAGCCGCATAACCACAATCCTGAAGCTCACGCACTCGCTACGGTCTTCGTCCCTCACACTTTTGGGAAACGTCAATTACATGGTTGAAAGGGGCCCTAATCGTCCAGTCAGGGGCTGTTATTATTGATAATAAAATTTTATAGGATGATCTATGACTCGGGAATTATGTACTTATTGTGTATTAGGAGGATAGGGTCATCAAGGCAGTCACTGTGCAGTAAATGTACACACATTCCTCCAGCTCAGGTCACTTGCTTCCTGGTCTCGTTCGTTGCAGCCCGCCTGAGAACAAGAGCTCATGCCTAAATATTGGAGGCGTTGGCAATGTTTGGTGGGAAGGGAGGGGCATCTTGTGGTCAACTATCCTTCATTCATCTTAGTAAGCTTCATACCACTGAAAAAATAATCAGGGAAAGATGAGACGGCTTGAATGATTAAACGCGCCAGCCCCTACTGAATGTTTCAAACCGGATGGTGTTGCGGGTTCAACGCCCTCTCCAATGAAAAGGAGAATTCCGAATACGCAACACTGCTTCGAAGAGACGTTGGGGGTGCTGAATGGGATCGAAACCGTCCTTCAGATAAGAATTTGGGAAGGGGGGGTGCGGTAGGTAAAAGTTTAAACCCACCCACTCCCATCCCCTCTGAAGCAGAGTGAGGAGAGATAGGTAGCGTTGGAGAGGCCACGAGGACGGGGGCTCAAAACCTCCTGCGGGCTGTACCAACTCTGCTTATCTGTCTTCGCTCTTTGTCGCTCCGAACAGTGGCCGTGTCTAAAGATAGACGTGAACGATTTAAGACGTTTGCTATTCAAGCGGGTGCCCCTTTCTCGATCGAAATGTCGGGCAAAAAAATAATCTATGTAAACGGCAGGATCGAGAGCATTGTCTATTCATGGAGCCGGCAGTAGACAGAGCCCGGACTCCGCATATGAAAGGTGTCCCTAAGTAGAAACGGCGGCATGTTCTTCACTTTTAAATGCGAAGCATTTCTTAGCGAACTTCGGTGACTTTGGGCGTATCTATCCATCTATCGATCTATCTAGCCGCCAACGACTTTTAGCTCTCCTGGCCGTTTCGATAATGGTATCGGTACCAAACTTATTATTGCATACCATGAATCTATGAAGAATGTATTTGACTGGTCATGACATGAAAATCATGGCAAGTCATTAATGTCATGATTTACAATTCATGGTCTTGCTGCTTTTGTGGTGGTTTTGTTCACATGACATGTTGCAAAACTAATATGGTATGACATGATTGCATGCTTAACACAGGCGACTGACCCTAACATGAAAATCATGACATGCGTGTCATGGAGCAACATTACTACATGCCACGGTCATGATACGCTAGTGGCCGTTTCGCTAGGGTCACTTATACCAAATTTGGTATTACGGTACGTGAATGGTTGACGAAGGTATGTGACTGGTGCAAACATGATAAACATGAGATGCGTGTCATGTAACAACATGACTACATGCTACACTCATGATGCGCTAGCGGCCGTTTAGCAAGCTTCACATGTACCAAACTCGGTATTACTTGACGCGAACGGACGACATAGGTAAATGACACATCCAAACATGATAATCATGACATTCGTGTGATGTAACAACGCGACTACATGCCACACTCATGATGCGCTCACGGTCGTTTCGCTAGCTTCACGTATGCCAAATTTGCTATTACGTGACGTCAATGGATGACGAAGGTATGCGATTGGTACAAACATGATAATCATGAGATGCGTGTCATGTGAGAACATGACTATTTGCCACAGTCAAGGCGCCAATACATTTCGATGTGATGCTGTGCGAGTGCTCGCCGGCGTTCATTCTGTCGCGTCACGCCGGTGTTGCCACTCCAGGCACCGGTCCTGCCATATACTCGCAGAAGCGCGCCACGCTGCGTTGCTTTGACACATGCGTGTTTTAGCGCGTCCGGCGTCCCTCCGTCACGAAAAGAGGGATGGTGGTGGTAAAAAACATTTATTTCAGAAAAAGTTTACTAGAGAGTGCCGACGTGGCCCATCGGCGTGCTAGAGTGGCAAGACCCTATTCCGGGACGCCAGTGGAGCTGGAAGCTGCCCGTGCGCGCTCCACCAAGGAGCGTTGTGCAGCCAAGGTAGAGCAGCCGAGCAGGTGCTCCTCCCAAGCCTCTCTAGTTGGGATAGGAAAAGGGGATGAGAAAGGGACGGGATTAACTGGGCACGATGCTACGACGTGATATGTGTCGGCGAGCACATGACAGGTCGAGCAGGTGCCATTGATTTCCGGCAAAAAGTGCCTGGCAACCGCCGGACTTATAAAGGTGTTCGTCTGCAGGCGGCGTAGCAGTCGTTCGTCCGCTTTCTCCAGACCGCGTGCGGGGTCCGGGTAGAGGCGGCGCGAAGCCCGGTAATAAGCCAAAATTTCGCGAAAGCGCGTCAGGTTGGTATTGCCAGATTCCGTATCGGGACATGGAGGGGCAACGGCCCGGACATGAGAAGCGCGGGCAGCGGCATTTGCCGCCTCGTTGCCGGGCAGGCCCGAGTGGCCTGGGGTCCACACTATACGAATGGGATGAGGGTTAAAGCGTCAAGAGGCTGCCTGTAGTAGGCTAGCCGCCAGCGGAGCAATGGAACCCTGAAGGTACTGAGAACAGGCCGAGCGCGAGTCCGTCAGGATGGTGCGTGAGGCAGGGTTAGAGGCGGCCAAAGCTATGGCAACCTCTTCAGCGTGCGTTACTGTGTCTGCTCGAAAGGAGAGGCCATCTACGTGTTTGCCCTCTGTAATCACGGCAGCCGTGAAGTGACCCGAGGGGGAGGGACCCGAGACGTCCACGTAGAAAACACCAGGACGATCGGAGTGTCGCGTATGAAGGGCCGCGGCGCGTGCTAGTCTACGGCCAGGATGGAGGTCAGGGTTCATATTACGGGGTAGAGGTTCCACCCATAGCTTTTGACGCCAGAGCTCTGGTACCGGCTGCAGAGGGTCTTGGTCAGATATCGGGTTAAGGCCAAGTCTGTGTAGAAGACGGCGCCCTGAAGGCGTCTGCGACAGTCGATTGATTTGGTTAACGCGATGAGCTTCGCGCATCTCTGCAAAGGTGTTGTGTACCCCCAGAGCCGTGAATCGGCTGTTGGAAGTTGCAATAGGTAGGTCCAGAGCGCGTTTGTATACTGAACGAAGAAGGACGTCCAGCTGGTGCTCGTGTCGACGACGCAGGTGAAGGTAAGGCAAGGCGTAGAGGACGCGACTGGTCACAAACGCGTGGGCCAATCGGAGGGACTGAGACCCGCGGAGGCCGCCGCGCTTGGTAGAAACTCGCCGTATCATGCGGCTCACCTGTTCGCTGGTGCGTCTGAGGCCTGCTATTGTGCCCTTTGGATCCAAGGACGATGTGAGGTGAAGGCCAAGAACCCGAATATTTTGCACTGACGGGATGGGCCCGGACGGAAGAAAAATTTGAGGCGGCGGTAGCGGAGAGACTGAAAGAAGAGCCGATTTAGCTGGAGAGCACTCCAGGCCGCATGAACCTGCGTAGGTGTCCACCAGAAGGGCAGCCTTTTGCAGGCGTTCTTCGATTTGCGCTAAGGAGCCGGTGTTGGTCCAGATTGTGATATCGTCCGCATATAGTGCGTGTTGTATTCCCTCGACCTCGCTTAGAAGAGAGGGGAGGTTCATCATCGCCAGGTTAAAAAGCAGAGGAGACAGAACTGCCCCTTGAGGTGTACCCCGCGTGCCTAATAAGTACAGGCCGTGTTCGGTAGAATTAAGGCGAATGAAGGCGGTGCGATGTGATAGAAAGGCGCGAATGTAGTTGAAAGTCTTCTGCCCGCAGTTTGTGGTAGACAGGTTAGTGAGTATAGTGCTGTGTTTGACGTTGCCGAACGCCCCGCGGAGATCGAGAGCGAGCACGGCTTTATCGTTATGGCGCATAGTAGTCGGCTCTATGATATCGTGTTGAAGCTGGAGCAGGACGTCCTGCGCCGACAGATGCGGGCGAAAGCCAAACATCGTGTCGGCAAAGGTGCTCCTGGCCTCCAAGTAGGCTGAAAGGCGTTCGCGAACCATGGTTTCCATGAGTTTGCCTGCGCAAGACGTAAGTGAGATGGGTCTCAGTGCCTCAATACTAACGGACTTTGCCGATTTGGGAATGAATGTCACGACCGATGTGGTCCATTCCGTTGGAAGCGGAGAACCGTCCCATATCGAATTTATAAGCTGGAGTAGCGAGAGGTGTGCTTGGTCGGGAAGATTTGCCAGGAGCGATACTGTGATTCCGTCGCGTCCAGGGGCCGTGCCCCGTCGCATTTTCGTGAGTGCAAATCGTAAATCAGAAAGCGTGTATGGGGCGTCGAGGTCGGTGTTAGGGGCGCCGGAATACGTATATGCTGGGCCTGCGGGATCAATTGTGCGGCAGATGTAGCGGTCACAAAGTTCTCGCGCGAGTTCATCCGTAGTGCCCTGAAATGCATGCAGAACACGGTGGAGCTGGCGTTGCGTTTCTCCCCTGTTGGTGGAGGGATCGAGAAGGCTTCTAAAGAGTCGCCACGCACTTTTAGAGCTCATCTGGTTTGCAGCCTTCGAACAGGTGTCTGCCCAGTTAGCATCGGAAAGTTGTGCGGAGTATGCGGCCGCCTCTGCAGTGAGCGCCTCAATGCGAGCGCGAAGTTTCCGATCAAGTTTGTTGCGTTTCCAGCGCCTTATGAGCCCGCGGCGAGCGTGCCAAAGATGTAGGAGGTGTGGATCGATTGCAGGAGTCAAATTAGAGGTTGCAAGGGTGCGAGTGTTCGCTTGTTTCATATGAAGAGCGTATGATGCCCACGCTGCATATTCGGTCGAGGAGAGGCCGGCGGGGAATGGTTGCATTCTGAACTGAGTCCAATCGGTGAGACGGGCTTGGCCCCAGTGTTGGCGCATTTTCTGCCGCGGTGTGAACGAAATGCGGAGTAAAAAGTGATCGCTGCCTAGGTTTTCGCCTAAATTTTCCCATGTAGCATCGCGGATGTGACGGGTGAGGGAGAGGTCGGGGCATGTGTCTCGCGTGACCGAGTTGCCGGAACGTGTGGGTTGTGCCGGATCGGTAAGAAGCGTCAGGCTCAGCGAGGAAATGAGCTCCTTGAGCTCTCTGCCCCGGGCCTTCTCGTAGTGGTAACCCCAGTGAGGGCTGGGGGCATTAAAGTCCCCGACAATCACCAGTGGTTGTCGGGCCGCTATACGCAGTGCCCGATGGAAGAGATGCGCAAACGAAGCCCTCGCAAGGCGAGGGGGACAGTACACGTTTAAGATATGTATTGATGGTTGGCCCCTCCGCTGAGACAGCACTGATATCATGCAGTAGTCGTAAGGAAGATCCAGATCGAGGTCGATCTGTATCGCCGTGTAAGCTTTATGCACGAGGAGGCATGTGGTGGTGCCGCCTACATAGGAGCAGTATCCAGAAAGGGATGGAGCAGGGCCAGATTCTTGGAGCGCCAAGACGGCCGGCTGAGAGCCAAGTGAGCTGAGGAAAAGGGAAAGATGTGAACGCTTTCGCCTGTTCCCGAAGCCTCCAGGGTTCCACTGTATGATCTCGAATTTAGACGCAATGTTTGAACGGGACGTACGATTGGTAGCCATCGTGACTGTCCTAGGTTTTATATTTGGTCCTCCATGTCCCGCTCGGAATCCTCAGAGGCAGGGAGGGGCACGGAGGCCGCATTGTCCGACGACGGGGTGGTGGTAGCCACCTTACGACGACGCCGTGGAGCTGTACCCTCACTGCTCACCGAGCAGGAGCGGGAACGCGATGCCTGGGGTTGAAACTGGGTGATTGCCCAGGCTTGAATAGCCTGGGTAACCTCTACTACTATGCGTTGGACCGAGAAGCTGGTGAGGAGGTGATTAATCGAAGCTTCGACGCGCGTGAGGCGTTCCTCTACGCGCGGGGTGTGCTCTTCGCTAGGGAGAGTTTGGTTAGCGGGCAAGAGAACCTGAGGTGCCCCAGGAGCCTCAAGAGCTTCTGGAGTAGATGTAGCACCGGTTCCGAGTGCTGAAGTATACATGGCTGCTTGAACCGGCGGTTTAATGGGAGTGGACTTAGCGCGAGGACTAAGCTTGGACATAGCTGGCATAGCCGCCTGGACAGAGGAGGCAATACCGGATGGCTTTGCAGTACACTGTTGTTGGGGTTGAAGTCGCTTATTTAAGAGTTCGAGTTGTTTAGTTAAAAAAGAATTTTGCTTTTGAAGTGCCGCAACTTGCTGGCGAAGGGCCGCAAGTTCGGGAGGAGGAGGATCGACAGAAGGGGGTGAGAGAGGCTTAGAAGCAGCTTTCCCTGCCCAACTGCTCACCTGAGGTACCGCCGCTGGTGCTTCGAGCGGTGGGAATGCTTGAGAGTCGGCGTGGAGTGGTGGAGCCGAATGATGCAGGTTTGTGCTGCTGTCTGGCTGTTACAAACATGAGGTGGTCCCTCGAGGAGATGTTGAGGGCTGCTTGCGTTTCCGATATTTTCGGTATTTTGCCGTGCAGCCACTGGTCCCAGTCTCATGGGCGCCATGGCAGAGGAGGCACTTGGGGTGGCAGTCGTGGGCATCTAGACCTGCAGGTGCGGGGGTTCCACATTTGGCACACTGGGTTGGAGCGGCGTGAGGGCACCGAGGTGGTCGATGACCGATGGTACCGCACTTGGTGCATACAGGGACCGTTTTCTTATAGGCGCGGATATACGTCGCCACGCAGTGGTAGAAGAGGAAGCGGGGTAACTTCGTGCCCTCGAAAGTCACCACCGCCGCCGCGGAATCTCCGAGTTTGCGGACCGCAAGGATAGTACCTTGAGGCCAATACAGTTCAGACTTTGTCTTTTCCGGGCTTTCAGCAGGGTTTACATTGATGACGCCCTTGCATGTATCCCCTGGTGCCTTGGCGTGGCCTCGAACGGGCAGCTGCTGATCCCCCACTTGCAGCTGGAAGTCCCCGAGGAGTCGCTGTGCCATAGGCAAAATGGTGGTGCTACAGACCAAGATGTTCTGTTCCCAGATTGGCCACACTTGAATTTGCGTGGTAGTCCGGTCGCCGAGGTAGCTGCGGATGGCGTCGCCCGAGCGATCGGCCGGGACAAATGTGCGTAGCTCGCAGGGAACGCGAGGTTTCAGCACTACGATGTAGTCGTCGCGAGAGAGGCGAGGAGTTTGACGCAGACGCCACTTGCGTTGCTTCGCTGGCTGCGAGGACGGAGCAGAGGTAGGCACACCGCCGGAGGGATGGCGCGCCGGCGTTCCTTGCAAGGCTGGGGAATGGTGGCCCGCCGTGGCGTCTCGTTGTTGTTGAGACGCAGACTTCGATTTCGCTTGCTTGCGTTGCCACAGTTTCACCATGTCGTCGAGGTATTCATCTTCTGATGGCATAGTGTTTTCGGAGGATGAAAGCTCCATGGACAGCATTTGGCTTGAGGTAGGATCATAGCCCGTAACCACGTTAGCGGCCGCCATCGCCGGGCTGACAGCCCTTAGCGAGGCGGCGTTGTAGCCGGGAGTGAAGGACGTCCCTCAAGTTGTCAAAACTGGACCCACCTGGACGAAGGTGTTGTCTAGGCGAAGCGGAGAACTTGGCGGTGACGATAAATCCAAGTTTCAGGGGTACCAAGGTGGATGTCCGCAGAAATAGCAGAAAATCTACGGAGGCGATGTGGAGTGCGTCCGTCACCATCGAGCGCTCGCAGCGCCCCCCGAAAAGAGGGAGACGCAGTGTTGTCTGGGTAACGCATCGGCGCGAATTTTGCGCCGGTTGCCGTCGGGCCGCGCCGACACACGCTGGTCGCACCAGTCGTGCCTGGCGTCACACTATAGAGTGCTCACGTTGTGCTAACGTAGCGTCGCTGTGCCCAGTGAGCGCGTGCGTCAATGCTACATTGGAGTATATAGTTGGGCCCTTCATGATGCGCTCGCGGCCGCTTTGCTAGCTCCACATATACCAAATTTGGTGTTACGTGACGTCAGTGGATGACGAAATACATGACTGGTGCAAACATGATAATCCTAACATGCGTGCCATGTAAGGAAATGACAACATACCACGCTAGTAGCATGCTCGCAGCCGTTTCGCTAGCTCCACATATACTATAATTGGTATCACGTGACGTGAGTAGATGACGAAGGCAAACGACACATCCAAACATGATAATCATGGCACAGAACTTATGTACGGCATCATTTACCTCCACCTCGTAACGCTATGCTGATTTTAATTTGACATATCAACCTTTCTTACTCGTGCTTCGCCTATCATCGATTCCCACTGTATGCGGGATCTGCAATTTTTTTCTCGATTCATTTCTTTTATTGTACCCTACAACGTGATCTTTCTAATCAATGTATTTCTTGGTTGAATAAAATAAGGCTCATGTATGTGTATTTGTGCCTTCGCCAAATGGCAGTGCGAAAAGCTCGTTTAAAGGCCGACTCTGGTGATTTTTCGAGGACGATGGATCTCAGCTAAATTCACTGGGTATGTTCGTTTGCAAATTTAGGTCATTCATGCAAAATTGCAAGCTTGAAGTATGCGCTGATTGTTTGGAAATGAATTTTAGAGGTTGCCCCCAAGAGCTCACCTCGCTTGCAAGAATTATTGGCAACATTTTCTGTGTGACGTCATATTTGGCATGTCAAGGGAAGTGACGTAGCCGATGTCATCGCTACTTTGGCCGCTACAGCGGTTATTGTGTTGGCCACAAATCAATGGCGGTGGTGTTTTGCACGGCTATCGCGCAGGAAAGCTTTCTTCCTTTCTCTGTCATGTTTTGCCGATGCTTCTCTGGTGGGGCTTTCAGTTTTCATATTGAGTGATAGCTGGACCAGTATACTACCTCCGGTACTTACCAAATAGAACGCTATATGCTAACAGGGAACTCGGTTGGGTTTAGGTTTCGGTGTTGCACTTTTTTGCTTATTAAACACTATTTTCAAGATTCCTGAACATTGCAGCTATTAGACATGTGACAAGATTGTCTAAGGAACATGAAAACACCATTAACTGGACATGGTCGGAAATCGCCGGAGTTGGCCTTCAAAGGTGCGCTATTTCGTAAATGCGAAGGTCCATCGGCAAATGGTTAGCTTTTATGGCCCAGGACTCGCTTTATTGTTTGCCGAAAGATCTGAGAGCGGAAACAATTTACAGGAGATGCGTGCCCGCGTTTGTTTCCTCCACAGAGTAGATGGTTATTTATATCGGTTTACGGGCTCACTTGTTTACCTATCGCTTGGATAATAGCCGATGGCGAATTTTTAAACACCGCAGTGGCATTCACCCATCTCTTTGAGTGACCTGCAATAAATGTTAACAAAACATTGGTCGCATATATGCGTGCATCGATGCAGATGTCGTCGAAAGACGGTAGTCTACTGCCTGCCTCCTTTTTCGTTAACAGGCCGCATTTTAAGCAAATTGTAAGAAATGCTAAAATATTCAAAATTACGTATCTCTGTTTTTTCTTATAAAGGAACTTACCCCCTAAAACTTACGTACTGATTTTCACCGGAGATGTGCGTAATATTTTCTTTTCTATCGACGATGTTCACAAGTATGAATACAACCACCAGTTCAAGTTAAGTGGTTGTTCAGCAAGGGTATTAGGACACTGGCCGAGACCGTCCTCTGCACGCAAGGCATTGAGAGCGTTGTTGCGCTTTCAGCAAGTGGTCTTAGAGACAGACTGTAAGCAGCGTCGTGGATCGTCTGAAGACCTTCTCTCTCCTTTTTTTTACTACTTCTCTTTTCTCTCATTTTTTATCCCCCTTACCCCCTTCTCCACTACAGGGTAGCCAGCCGGTCTGAGAACTGGCTAACCTCCCTGTCCTTCCTCTTTCACTTCTTCTCCTCTGACCATATATCTGAATTGTGCGGCAGACAGACAAACCAAGCTTCCTGCGTTCAAGTCATCTTCACCATTAGCCTGACTACAACTACTTCAGGACAAAGGCCTTTCCCATGTTCCGCCAATCAACTCGTTCCTCTGCTTGCTGCTGCCATTTTTACCCGCAAACTTCCTGATCTCGTCTGTCCCCTTAACTTTCAGTCTCACGCTCACCCTTGTTAAACTTCTCAGTGCTAAAAATTCCAGACAACGAACGCACGAGACGAGGAGGAGCTCAAACTTTCAACTGATTTATCACTACTAAGACGCACATATATATCACAGAAAAGAAGATAAGATCACATTCTTCAGCAGAAGCCAAAAATACACAAAATAAAAAAAGCCAAACGAAACTGCAAGAAACCCCGTACTCCGGCAGTATTGAATAAGTTAGAAGTTTGAGCTCATCCTCGTCTCTTGTGTTCGTTGTCTGGAATTTTTTTTTTTTTGCGCTGAGAAGTTTCTTAATGGATTACCAACTAGCTCGATCCCACACTTTACACCTTCTCACCCGCTTGTATTTTCTGGGATTCCAGCTATTGCGCTTTATGACAAATGGTTATCTTGCCTACGCACAACGTGTCCATTCAATCATATCGACTTTAAAAATTCAACCAGCTGTCCATAGCGCACATTGATCAAACAGGGAAGCCGTTGGCTTACAAAAAAGCCTTCACTTCGCCACAAATGTTATCTAGTTGAATAAAATGGGACATGAATAATTATGAATTGAATGAAGTGGGTTAATTGAAGCGGGAACGAAGAGCAAGGAAGAGTGTGAAATAATAATAATAATAATAATAATAATAATAATAATAATAATAATAATAATAATAATAATAATAATAATAATAATAATAATAATAATAATAATAATAATAATAATAATATTAATAATAATATAGATGTTCTATATTATTATTATTATTATTATTATTATTATTATTATTATTATTATTATTATTATTATTATTATTATTATTATTATTATTATTATTATTATTATTATTATTATTATTATTATTATTATTATTATTATTATTGCAGTTGGTGCAGTGCTTGTAACCAGTGCATCTCTTCCTACGACTGTTATTGGGTACACTCGCAGGCAAAAGAAAATAGCTTTAACAAAAGAAACCGATAAAAATGAAAAAACGATGCAAATTTTCGGAGGGTCACACGTCATCTCATTTATTCTGTGATCACAATACCTAGCATCTTGTGTAGCACCAGCTGCACTTCAAAAATCAATTCGTATATTTATTAAAAGTAGTTTTGTATCATAAATCGGCTATAGCTATGTGTCTCGATCACTAATCTTAAACTAACATCATAGAAACGGAGCAAGCTAGAAATTTAAATTAGGTACAAACTGAGAACAGGGAGTAAGGTTATGCGAGTTGAGCATAATGCGCGTATATCAGACGGTGGTACGACTGTATTTGATAGCAGTATTTTTGATTGCTCTATACGCCACTATGTGTAACAACATTGAAAGTGTACTGAAGAATACCTATGATAACCGATACATTCATCACTAAACGTTCGTGCAGTAGAAAAGGCTCAAAGACGAACTCACGGTTAAGAACAAATACCTTGAAATTTACTCGTCCTATATGCAACTTATGGGATTCAAGAATGAATAGAAATAATGAAGGTACAGCCTATTTTCGAGATTACATTTACACTACATTGTAATTGAGGCTGTTGTTTTGAAAAGCTGCGTCGGACCAATAGCCTACCGTACAGCGCTTTTTCGCGTGCAGCGTAGCACAGCCGCTATCTCATGAAATATGGAAAGCGTAACACGGTTGGAGCGCTCATAACAACGCAGCACGCCAACTTACCTCATGATCTATTATTCGAAATTGTAGTGGTTAGTCATGGCTTCACGTAAAATATGCAAGTTTATAGTCAAGCATTGAACACTGAAATGTTACGGCGAAGTCGCAGTAAGCCCAGCACTGACACTGGTGGTTGCTGTAATCATTCGGTGGGCGTGGACTACCGCTTAAAACGTTGCAACAGTCCTTGGACCAGGAAACGTTTCCCCTTTTGTCTTTCACGAATAAAAATAAAGTTATAATTATCGTCACCATCGTCATCATCAAGTCACCATCTAGCTGATTGCATGCGAAGTAACAAGAATTATCTAACTACCGCTTTTAAAGCACTGCTTCTAGATGCAACCAATAATCTTCAAACATTATCGACCCTCCAATTACTTGTCACAAAGGAACTGACATTAACCAAAGGAAAGACGTGCTTTTTCATGTTATTCATGTCTCTGATGTAATTCGACAGAATATAGTAATGAAACAACTTGAAACTGAAAACCAAGCTCAAGCAATATAAAGTAGTAAAAAAATGACAGCGAGAACAAATGATGTTTCCATAGCAGCTCGTCCGTTCTTTAAGGTAAAAGATGGCGCCACACTCGCTGAAGAATTCTTGTTCGATGCGTAGAAGTGAAAATTGGTTTTGCGTAACTTCATGTAAACCGAGTTATATTTAGTAAAGGGACCAGGTGGGGTGGATGATAGGATGACATGTTAAATTTCGTTGACGTATAAGTTCCAAGGCTGGATGGTGAAGCCGTATATATTGGATTAGGGCAAGCAAGTCAAGGTCATCCTCTACAAAAGCAAATATATCGGTGATTGCCAGAAGTGAATACCTAACATTTTTTAAATATATGTGACATATGAAACATACAGTACAAAAATGACAGCAGACTGTTGACACGTGTAAGAGCGTTGAGCTTACTCTAGCTAAATGTTCGCCATGATTTTTTCAAACGCCGCAACGCGTAAGCGCTTACAAGAATTGCGAAATAAGAGAATTGTTCTCGAAAATATATTTAGGATTCAGCTTTTCGTTTATATCTTGGTGACAGCGAGAACACTGGTGAGGGGTACTGTATGGGTTAGGTGCTTTGTGCAAGCAACCACGAAGGTTTCATTTATTTGACACCGAGACCATCTTTAGAGAAGGCAGTCTCTGAGGCCCCACAGTATATTGAACGTGCCTCAGGCATTATTTCCTTTCTCTTATCATTATACTCCCCTTTCGCATCAGCGTAGAGGAATGGGAAGACGGGCACGTGCAACAGGGCATGCGCAGCGTAGCAAACCGGGCATGTGCCTCGTTAACCTCCCTGCCTTCTCTGTCGTGTTCCTTCCTTCCTTCCTTCCTTTCTTTCTTTCTTTCTTTCTTTCTTTCTTTCTTTCCTTCTTCCTTCCTTCCTTCCTTCCTTCCTTCCTTCCTTCCTTCCTTCCTTCCTTCCTTCCTTCCTTCAGGTATTGACGCTCGCAGATCGGGGCATATTCGTTATTCTTGATGCATCATTAAGTTACAACATTTACTTCCACACAGTGTCGTCAAAATCATATGATGGTTTTTGTTTGTTATCTTTCTATCTCTTCCCACTTTCCAACCCTTATTTTCCCACCCCTGTACAGGGTAACAAACCAGTTCTTCTACGTTAACCTCCCTCTATCTTCCTTATATTTATTTATTTCTATCTTTCAAAGGAAGTTATACTGCAATATATGCTTCCTGATTAACTGCATTGAGGAAAATATCTCAGTGAAGCTCACAACTGCTGTATTGTTTTTTTTTCTCGCCAGATTGCCTTCAATCATACATACCATTTATTTAGAACAGGGGGGGGGGTGGCAGAAAAGCATGTATTTTCAATCTAAACTGCCGTAATTTACGTAGACAACACTGAGCAGGACTTCTTGATGTGACTATGTTTTATTTATCGTAATGACGTGTGTTGTCGGTACGTGGCGTTGCTGCATGTGGTATAATTCGGACCTGTGGAGTGCGCAAACCTCAACGTGTGTCAGCTCGTGTTGAATGATTTCCGCCCTTGTTTTGCTTTATTTGAACTTTATTTGAGCGAAGTCCTCCTTCATGTTCCTTGTGTCTGTGCGTTGGTTTGATTGCGCATAATGCATGCACCATGCTCTCAAGCAATGTCTGTGAATTACACCTATACGAACATAACTATGGCATAGAATACAAAAAAAAGTTTCATCCAAGTTACTTTTTTACAAAATAAACTTTCTCCCCAAGTTGAGCGAACCTCACAAGCGCCTTATTTGGTTTGGGTGAAAAATTTTAAAAGCATTTGATTACGGAATATAATCAAGTGAGCACCCGTCTCGATTTCTCATATTTCTTGTTTTGGTAAGATTGAGAGCTCATTAAAAATTGGCAGATCCCATGTACAGTGGGAATCAATGATATGCGAAGCACGAATTAGAAATGTTCATATGAGACTTTAAAATCAGCCCAACGTTGCAAGGTGGAGGTAAATGATGCCGTACATGACTTCCACGTCATGATTATCATAGTTGGATGTGTCGTTTACCTTCGTCATATATTTACGTCACGTGATACCAAATTTAGTATATGTGAAGATAGCGAAACGTCCGCGAGCATGCTATGAGCGTGGTATGTTGTCATGTTCTTACATGACACGCATGTCAGGATTATCATGTTTGCACCGGTCATACACTTCGTTATCCATTGACGTCACGTAACACCAAATTTGATATGTGTGAAGCTAGTAACACGGCCGCGAGCAGATCATGAAACGCCAAATATACTCAATTGTAGCGTTGACGCGCGCGCACGCTAGGCACAGCGACGCTACGTTAGCAAAACGCGAGCACTCTATAGAGTGACGCCAGGCGCGACGAGCGTCCGTCGGCGCGGCCCGATGGCAACCGGCGCAACGATGCGTTATCCAGACAACACTGCGTCTCCCTCTTTTTATGACGGAGGGTTGCGGACACGCTGAAATGCGCATGTGTCAAAGGAACGCAGCGCGGCGTGCCTGCCAGTATATTGCTGGACCGGCGCCTGGCGTGGCAACGCCGACGTGACGCGACAAAATGAATGCCGGCGAGCACGCGCACCGTGTCACGTCAAAGTGTATTGGCGCCTTAACTGTGGCATGTAGCCATGTTGATTGATTGATTTGTGGGGTTTTACGTCCCAAAACCACCATATGATTATGAGAGACGCCGTAGTGGAGGGCTCCAGAAATTTTGACCACCTGGGGTTCTTTAACGTGCACCCAAATCTGAGTACACGGGCCTACAACATTTCCGCCTCCATCGGAAATGCAGCCGCCGCAGCCGGGAATCGAACCCGCGACCTGCGGGTCAGAAGCCGAGTACCTTAGCCACTAGACCACCGCGGCGGGGCCATGTAGCCATGTTGTCACATGACAAAGTCTCATGATTATCATGTTTGCACCAGTCACCTACCTTCGTCATCCATTCACATACCGTAATACCAAATTTGGTATTGTTGCGAAGCGCGCCTCCGACGACGTTACGAAGGGTGCCACGAATCTCACCGCTGCAACCACTGTTTCGAAAGACGGCGACGCCAATACGGTCCCGAAGGCGCCACTGCTTCTAACTCCGCCGTGAAGGTCACCAGCCGTTTGGTAGCGTAGGATTCCCAGCTCGCGACTGCTTCTGCGCAGAGCTGATAGACGAGTGGACGAGGCGACGGTGAGTTAAACAAGGTTTATGTACAGCATATATACAGAGGCGTTACAAATTCGGCACTGGGGCCGACAGCTTAGAGACCCGAAGAGCCGAGCTCTCCTCGCTAACACTTAGATCTGCTGCGACCACATAGCTCAACTCTGACACACAGCTCAACTGCTCGCGACGCGCCGCAGGGCTTCTTTTATATGCACCGGGTGGATTCTTTGAATAACCAAATGTCCAACCAGAAGCGCCGCTGGTCGTGAGGTCGGAATCCTCCAATGGGGTCGCCGCTGGGCCGCGTCATCGAATCTGAAGCCGCTGCGTTGCACGTGGCTGCACCCAAGGACGAGTGACATCGCCGCGCATTGCGTCAGACTCACCAGACAGGAAGGCGCCGACTCGCTGGCTGAGGTGACTCACTGCACGTGCGCAGCAGAAAGGCGCCGTCGCGCGATGACGCCGTGGAGTTGTTCATCGCGTCAGGCGGGCTCGCGTGCTGGCCTTGACACAGATTGCCCTTTTCAGAGGCATGGACGTTCGCTGTGGACTCGCAGGCATAACAGTATATGTGAAGCTAGCGAAGCGGCCTCGAGCGCCTCATGAGCGTGGCATGTAGTTATTTTGGTACATGACACGCATGTCATGATTTTCATGTTAGGGTCTGCCACTTGTGTTCGCCATGCAATCATGCCATAGCGTGCCAGTTTTGCAACATGCCATGTGAACAAAACCACAGCAAGAGCTGCAGGTCCATGAAATTTAAATCATGACATTCATGACATACATATCACAATTTCCATGTTATGACTAGTCAAATATGATCTTCATACAGTCATGTTATGTCATACCAAGTTTGGCATCAATACCATTATCGAAACGGCCAGGAGAGCTAAATGTCATAGGCGGCTGGATAGATAGATAGATAGATAGATAGATAGATAGATAGATAGATAGATAGATAGATAGATAGATAGATAGATAGATAGATACGCTCAAAGTCACCGAAGTTAGCTAGTAAATTGTTCGCATTTAGAATAATACGTGCCATATGTAATTCTTCCAGTCACTAAGAGAAGGATTTGGGGCCATTTTGGGGGTGAAGCTCACTATACCGTGGGTCGTGCGTCCACGATGTACGTAGTCGTCGTAGTAGGAGGTAGCCACCTCCACGGCTGGATTAGAGGAGCGGCACGCACACACACTTTTCAGTCCTTAATAAATAATAGTTTATTCGTTAATTATGACTTAGATATCGACTTAAGATTTTAGAACATTAATTTTAAATAAAAAGATAGTTGAATATGATGAAATACCTTAAAGAGACGAGTATAGGTGACTCAATTTCTAATAAAATGTGTCTCAAATTTAAAGCCTACTAAAAAATAACCAGTATGAGAAGAACGGACTTTGAGCACTACATATCAGGCTAGAATGGGTTGCCGCGTCAAACTCATTGGGCGTAAACAGTATCTTTGCTTCGGCCGCTTGGGACGGCTTTAGGCTCTCCCGTAGTAGAGTACCAAGTACTCTAAATCGTTACCCACTTCTTCTACCCTCCCCCCCCCCCACACCAATGTCGAAGTTCGGCAGTACCTGGGACGGCTTTCAGCTCTCTCATAATAGAGTACCAAGTACTGTAATTCGTTAACCACTTCTCCTGAACACACGTCGCAGCTCGCCAATGTTGTGGGTGGGGTCACGGGACGGCTTTTTGCTCTCCCATAGTAGAGTACCAGGTACTCGAAATCATAAAACACTTTTTTCTAAACACCTTGCAATATTTAGATGTGTTTTTGTCCTTGTGTGACACATTTTTTTTTGTGGCTGTGTTTGTGTGAATCATCGAATGTACACGTTGTTTCCACGTCATCTCGTACCCACGTTCCTGTAAATTAAGTCTGTTTTGTCCTCATCGTAATTCTTTCTCTAATTTGAAAATGTTTTGTTGGAATGTTATTGACCTCATTGACAATGATTTTTTATAAACAGGTTCAGCAAGGGTTGGCCCACACTGCCATGAATATGGTGAACTAATATACAGCCATGAATTAGAGGCGATGAAGGTTGGGAGGTATACATGAAGCGCAGGCCGCAAGAAAGGACGCGAGTGTCACTTCTCATTTAGTCTTTGGCACGCGTATTGTGCGATGCCAGTGCACGATAACAAGATCATGACGCTCCAAATTTACTGTAGCCCTCCACTACGGCGCCTCTGTCGTGGTTTTGGAAGGTAAAAGCCCAGATAACATTAGAATTGAGTGTGTCGAGAATACAATAAATAATTTCATACAGTGCCCTTTAAGAGCAGAATGACACTGTATCGCTCTTCATTTCTTGTTCAGCCCTCATTGCACGTTTCATTTAGGGGCGAAGCTCCTTAGGCGGGAGCCGGTCGTCAGCTCCATGCATGCATGTATGCAGTTACCACCTCACAGCATATCCCCGGAGTGAATGATGGTAAGTGGGGTGAAGCTTCAGAGGGTTTTATTGGCAAACCGTCAATCTACCGCTGGCCATGCCCGTCTAACGCCTGTTTGTCTGTCTTCCTGTCTGTTTGACGCATTGATGTACGGACGGACGCACGGGTGGACAGACGGACAAATGGACAAACGCACAGACGTACGGATGGATTCAGGGACGGACGTACGGACAGATGGACGAGCAAATGGACGCATGGACGGACGCATGGACGGACAGAAGCAAGAACGAATGGATGGACGCAAACGCAGACGGACTGACACACGCCTCGTTCCACTCTTCATCATTCACTCACTGGATATGCTGTGATTTTTTTCTTTGAAGTCTATATTGGTATTTTCAAAGATAGAAAGCATAGAACCACAGACGAAGGTGTTTCGCGCGTTTTCTGGTAATTTCGTCGTTTTCTGGTAATTTTGTTCTTGCGTCTACTGTAAGACTTCGAACAAGCTGTGGTAATCGTGACTGCGAGAAGCTATAAGCGCCAGATTACATTACGGTGATACACAATGCCTTTCTGGCTGTAACATTAGTCAACTCTTTACGTATATAATACGTCTTACCTATACCGTGTACGCCGTCTAAACTAATATAGACGTGACGATATGCCTTAGTTTTACTGTGTTCAAATATGAATGGTTGCCACTTGGTAAGTGTCAGACTCTATACTTAGCCCGTCACATGATATTGTTTTTTCTTGTTATGTTTATCCAATGTTCTCAAACTCTTGCTCAATAGGGCTCAGAAAACTGCCGATAAAGTATATCCGCAATTAGAGAAAAATGTATACAGTTTGTAACTTGGTCTATTTTGTGACATCCAGTGGCCATAGGATATAGGTACTAAATGAGTGGAATGATCCAGCATACAGGGTTAGAAACACTGTTCCACCTACTTAGAGATATATCTGGGACGCATGTTGCACCTAAGTGAGTGGAACAGTCTTGCAAAAAAAGTTCCGCTTACTAGTTTGAATGCATGTGGAACCTGATTAAGAGTGCAGTGTCATGTGTAATGACCTAATCTTTCTGATATTTGTGGAAAACTAGGCATAGGTTAATGAAGATCTTGCGACTCAAGCATAAATTTTCGCTAGCTTGAATAAGACACAAATGAACGAACAGTACTTAGTGCAGAGGCCTCTAGGCTCAATCGAGACGTGTAACGGTGCACTGACCTACGAAACATAGCGCCCGCCTAAAATCGCACATGCGCCGGCATAATGTCGCGCCTGCACGCCGCATTGCATTAAGTCTCCTTCTCACACCTGACGCAAACCAGCCCGTGATCTGCTGCGAAGCCTCCTAAACTTGAGCACGTGTTCATCTAATTAGCGCTTTTGCGAGAACCGTGAGGGGGGATCACGAAATGCGGGCCTTCAAGAAGGAATACCCGAGGTTATAACGCCGCCCCTCGTCACGATGCCGTTGGCCGACATCCCGTAAGCTTCTCACGAGATTTAGCGCGGGATACACATCGTAATTTGTTGGGACGTGCTGCAGTGGCCCGATGGACACAACGCTGTCATGTCTAGACTGGCATACTGAGAAGAACGGTTTTGCTGTAAAGATCACCGAGATGTGCTGAAACAACAGATCACCTGACCTATTTTCTCCTGGATCGACGACAGCCCGTCTCAACACGGTATACACTGGCCCGGGCCGTGTTTATTTGTAACCTGTTCTGGTGTACTAGGGTTATCGTGCTCGAGTGCTCACGCGAAGGTGACCGAAAAGGATCCTATAAACACGGTGGCGCCATTTTTTTGATAGAGCTAAAAGTTATTGGGGCCCACGTGCTTACATTTTTAGGCTGTCTACTATGCGCTGTCTGTGCTCGTTAAAGAACATCACATGGTAAATTTTTCCGGAGTGCTACACTAGCTCGTCTTTCATTGTCTTAAGCATGGTTTCAGTACGCACAATCCTGGGTAATAAAAGTATTATTATTATTATTATATTATTATTATTATTTTACTTTTTGTGTAAAGTTATGTGCTCATCGTGCGTTTACCAGGACCATATACACAGATGTTTAAAAAGTAACTTATGCTAATTACTTAACGTCAAGTGCATGGACATCTGTTTTAGTAAAACTAAAGCAAGATAGGCTGTGATTCACATTTCGCGTGCGATGTTTAAGGTTGCATGATGTAGGACGAATTAGTGTATTGCTGCGGGGCAGCTCAATGCTTTATTTCAGCTTGCTGAGTCATAGCAGCCCATATGTTATGTTTATTAGACTGTTATCGAAGCGAAGCCACCACAAGAACTAAAATAAGGTTAAGCTGATATTGTTCCATTATTATAGGGCACATAAGTAATCTTCATTAACTTGTCATAATAACTAGCCAGCACGGCAACCAAAACTGATGGTGAACCGATACTATTCTTGAGCATAGCGTCTTTTCACAAAGTAATTTCACGACCTGGCATGGCTGTATCATAGAATACCTTATTGTGATGCAGAATGCATGGGTTTGCTTCATGTTGGGTTACTGATCATATTCAGTACATTCATTGGGACAACGCTGCTGATCCTGCGCTTTTTTTAAAACTCCCCTGAAAATAATATCGAGGGCTCTCACTGTTCCTGGCTAGATAGGCACTTTGAAGCACCTGAGGCGCATACCTGCATGCCGGGGCTCAAGGTACGTGGGTATGTGCCACACGTCCGCAAGAAATGTACTCATGACGTACCCGCCAGGATTTTCGCGTTATTCGTGTGATGAAGAGACAGCCTTGTTTGTCATAGCCCTATAACTTCCTAGGCCAATTTCGCTTCATGTCTGGTTGAGGAGGCGAACGCAAGGGCACACAGACAGACAGACAGACAGACAGACAGACAGACAGACAGACAGACAGACAGACAGACAGACAGAGAGACGGGCGGGTGGGCGGATGGACGGACGGACGGACGGAGAGACAGACAGACGGACACAGACAGACACAGACAGACACAGACAGACACAGACAGACATACACAGACACAGACATGGACAGACACAGACACGGACAGACACAGACACAGACAGACAGACACAGACAGACAGACACAGACAGACAGACACAGGCAGACACAAACAGACAGAGACAGACAGACAGACACAGGCACGGACAGACACAGACACAGACAGACAGACACAGACAGACAGACACAGACAGACAGACACAGACAGACAGACACAGACAGAGAGAGAGAGACAGAGAGAGAAAGAGAGACAGACAGACAGAGAGACAGACAGAGAGACCGACAGAGAGACAGAGAGACATATAAACAGACAGAGAGACAGAGAGATAGATAGACAGACAGAGAGACAGAGAGACAGATAGACAGATAGACAGATAGACAGACAGAGAGACAGAGAGACAGATAGATAAATAGATATTCCTAAAGTACCCTTGTTTTCATTAAACAGGGTTCGCATTGTATATTATTATGTCGTAGTTTTAGCCGCGATAGAATTATGAGATGTACTGAATGTTGTGGAGGGCGCCAGATATTCCGACCATCTGGTTGGTGTTCCTTGACGTGCACTAATATCCCACAGTGTAGAGGGGCCTTTGCCTTACAGCTTTTACATAAAATCAACCACCGTGGCTGGTATCGAACCTTAATCTTTTGATTCAGCAGCCGAGCGTCGGGAGCTTCTGCCAACAAAGTCAATGCCGCTTTTGTGAGGTAGACAGGATAGTTGGAAAAATGATGCACGATCGTGCAGAGGCTATGTAATTAAATGAACACAACTATAAAGTATAAACCACTTGGGAGCATTCATATTTAGTGTAAATCGCGCAGATTCTATGTGATTACATGAACACAACTATATAGTATAAACCACTTGGCAGCAATCTACTTGGGTCACACGTACAAATTACGTAAGGTGTGGAACATGCCGTCTGATCATACTGGGTAAGCAGAGCCGTGAGATCTTTCACCATCTTCCCCTCAGCTCGAGTGGCAGTGACGCTCAATATCATCGGTGAAAAGTCCCTCTGAAAATAATGAATGCATGGACAGAAGTGAGACATATAGGAGTACGTTCAAAATGCTCCGGTGGTCTGAACATTAGAAGTGCTCCAGTAGTGCATCAATAATCATAATGTGGTTTTGGGACGTTAAACTCCAGCAACTATTACTACTGGTAGTAAAGAATGCAAGCGCCCTTTGACAGCTATCAAAAAGTCTCTATAAGGAAATAGATTGTGTGGCACGAAGCAAGATTGCAACCTGTGTTTGAAGGTCGTGGGTTCACTCTCGGAAATTACGGTCTCGTTTCGCTAGAGAAATCTTAGATGCTTGTTTACTGCGCAATGGCAGTGCACCCTGAAGAACACGAGCTGATTCGAATTTGTGGGGTACTCCACCACGGCGTGCTTCGTAATTATATCGGGGTTTAGGCATGTGAAAGCCGAAATAATATTATTGTAACCTCTAGAGAAATTACAATTACACTCCCACCTTTTACTCCCGTGCGATGATGTGATACCGAATTTCAGATGATACTGATCGCGAACAGCGCGGCACATTCCTGAAAGAAGTTTAACAGGTAAGATCATAGCAATAATTTAAAAGATGAACATTCATTAAATGAACATTCATTAGTGAAGAGCCCTCGCGCACACTGGCGAACGCAAGTGCAAGGTACACAGCGGTACGCAAACATTAAGCATCGTACGCGCTTTATAAAGGCATGTGGGTTCACATTTACTTCCACCACACCAAAGTGGTCTGGTGGCTAAGTATACTCGGCTACTGACCCGCAGGTCGCACGATCGAATCCCGGCTGCAGCAGCTGCATTTTCGATGGAGGTGGAAATGCTGTAGGCCTGTGTGCTCTCATAATCATACAGTAGATTTAGGATATTAAACCTCACATATCAATTATCACTGAATTGCAGTAGCAGCAAAGAAATTACAAAAACTAAGGCCATCTATGCTTTTATTCGCTCGATCAGCTCCACCTGTCGTGTCAAGTGCGGTGTATCCTTTTATGTATACGGGTTCAAGATCAACTTTGTTTTTGCGTGTGAATCGAAACACGCTTGCACCACTTAGTGCACAAAGTTTCGCCACCGGCTCTTCTATAGTCTAATCATCAGGTCTCTGCAGATAAGCTGCCGTATCTCGGGTGAGCTTCTGGCCTCGTACGGTGTTGAGGGTGGTAGAAACATTTTATTACAGAAAATGTACCAGAGAGTGGCGGCATTTTGCATGATTGAGTTGCAAGACCCTATTCCGGAATGCCAATGGAGTTGGCCGCTGCTCGAGTGCGCCTCACCGAGGAGCGTAGAGCATCCAAGGTCGAGCAGCCGAGCAGCTGCTCCTCCCAAGCCTCTCTATAAAATTGCCAGGTTTCGACTCGGGACATGGAACGGCAACTGCCCGGATGAGAAAAGCGTGGGCAGCCGTTCACCGCCTCGTTGCCGGCCGGCCTGAGTGTCCTGGGGTTCATACTATACGAATGGGGGGAGGGTTAAAGCGCCAGGAGGCTGCCCGAAGTAGGTCAGCTGCCAGCGGGGCGTTGGAATCTTGAAGGTATTGGCAAACAGGCTGAGAGCGAGTCCGTCAGGATCAAGCATGAGGTGGGATGCGAGGCGACCAAAGCAATGGCAACCCCCTGGCTTGCGTGACAGTGTTGGCTCTAAAGGAGAGGTCCTCAACGTGTTTTCCCTCTGTGATCACGGCGGCCGTGAAGTGACCTGAGGGTGAGAGCCCAAGACAACTACGTAGAAAACGCCAGGGCGGTCGGAATAGAGGTTTTTAGTTTGATGTTTTTGTGGTCCGCTCCGCTCCGGGAGCACCCGCGAAGCCGCAGCGGAGCGGCGGCCGATTTTCCTCTCTTAGTTATTCGTTGCCGGCAGCGAAGCGTGCCTTTCGCAGTTGCAGCGCCCTCTGGTCGTTTTCATCGTCGCTAAACAAAATAAAAAACATTTTTTCACGTATACAAAGCAAAACAATAACGTATAAATGATCTTTTGATCAAGTATTTAAAGTACACTTTCAATGTGTTAACCGTCTATTTTTTTTTTGACAAAGAAGCAAGCTCTGACTTGATAGTAGCCACTCAAAAGCCAACATGGTTCCGTTCCAGATCCATTGCAAGCATTCACTGTGTGTTGTTTGCGCTTTTGACGCGTGTGTGGTGGCGGCGTTTTCATTTTTCACCGTTGAAACTGTGTTTGCATAACCATTGATGCCTCCGACGAGTGTGCTAGAGGACCCATTTTTGATGGGTCTTTTAAAGTGGTCCGAAATCGAGGACTTGTTGTGCCTTGAAGTTTTCCAATACACTCGGCGAGACCCGCTGTCACGACATGGCCTCTTGAACATCGACAGCATGGACAGAGGACAATTTCGCACGTATTTTAGGTTTGAAAGAGATGATGTGTGAAGCCTGTGCCGTGCACTACAAGTGCCTGAAAATGTGACAACGCCGCAGGGCGTGCACGTTTCCGGAGTTGAGGCACTCTGCCTTACGCTACGGCGTTTGGCTTATCCCAATAGGCTGCGAGAACTGGAGCCGCTGTTCGGGCGGCATTATTCAGTGATTTCTTCAGCCACTAATGCAGTGCTCGCGCACATTGACAGCACGTTTGGACATCTGCTGCGAGATGTGGGTTGAGTTGTCCAGCCACACCTGGCTGGACATCGCTAAACTCCGACTCTTTTCCGAGGTATGAAGTTTGTTAATTTGTTTTGTTACTTCTAATCTAATGTAACATTTTATCGCAGGCTGTGCATTCCAAAGGGGCGCCGTTGCACAACTGTTGGGGCTTCATCGACGGGACAGCGCGAGCCATTTGCCGTCCATCGAAGGACCAGAAGCGGTTCTTTTCAGGGCATAAGCGCTTTCACGCCCTTAAATATCAGTCCATTATGTGTCCTAATGGAATCATTTGCCAACTGAACGGTCCGTACGTCGGCAGCCGGCATGACGCAGGCAAGTTATTTTTGTTATACTGAGCCCCGTCCTATTTGTCCAACTTCAAAAAAAAAAAAAAGCATCATCGCGCCTATCTGAGGGAGTGCTCTGTGCTACTTCAGCAAACAAGCTATCACTTCGTACTAATGTTGTGAAGTACACTCAGTCTGGGACAACTAATTGTGGTTACAGTAGAAAGCAGCATATTATTCAAATTTAATGGTGTTGCAAAGAGAACCTGAAATAATTGTGAACTGTTTATTTCGAGAATAAGGTGCAAGCTAAAATGATAAATGCATGCCCCAGTTACCATTATAATGCTGTGGCCAAGTTTTCTTTGTTACTCTGCAACAAGTCTTCAGTCATAACTCTTCACAGGTAATGCCATGCAGGTTCTATTTATAAATGCATTATAAATGTGTTTTACTGCATAGCACTGTGAAGAAACCTTCCTACTTGGATAGACATCAAAGCTTTTTCTTTTTTTTTTATTTGGAAAGATTGCATCTAAAAAGTGCACACTACAGAGTCCACTTAACATTTGTGTAAATTTATGGGGAAGTGGCAAGAATTTTATGAAGCATTCAGTGTCGCATATCATGTGGCAATATGTTTTCATGTCCTCCTGTATTTCCAGGTATCCTTCGAAAGAGCAACACCTATCGCAAGCTAGAGAAGCTTGCCAGAGGCCACAGCTTTTGTTTGTATGGTGACCCTGCCTATCCACTGCGACCTCTGCTGCTGAAACCTTATGGCGGGAACGTGACTGTGCAGCAGCGGGCATTCAACAAGAGAATGAGTTCCGTTAGACAAGCAGTCGAATGGGGTTTCGGAAAGATTGCAGGCTTGTTTGCTTTTCTGGATTTTCGTAAAAATCAGAGACTCAAACGGCAGAACGTGTCACGCATGTACAAAGTTGGCACAATACTTGCTAATTGCCACACTTGTATGTATAGCTCACAGGTATCTCAATACTTTCAAGTTGAACCTCCTCAGCTGGAAGAATATTTGAGACCAAAGAACTGAGCGGATTCCTTCGACACAGTTTTTTTATTTGTGTAGACTGTTAATTTTTTTTTCTAATTGATCAATCTTGTTGCTTATTTCCTGGAGAATTTCAGTAGAATTCTGGCGCTGAGCCTCCATTTTCGAGCGCTCTTCCTCCAATAATAGTTTTCTTTCTGCTATTGTCGTACGACGTTCCTCGAGGTCCAGCCGTCGGTGTTCTAGCTCCATTTCCTTCTGCCGGAGAAGGAACTCATTCTCTTCCCTTTTCAGAAGCAGCTGCAGTCCAAGGGCCTGGAGGCCTCTGATTCCTATAAAATGAAGTAGAACACAAATGACGTACTTCTAAAGTGTTACAGCTCATAACTAATTTACTCTGGGATCAGCGCCATCTTATCACATTCGGGTATGATGAATGCCAAGCCTTGAATTAGCATTGAAAAAACAAGCAAACGAATCACATGTAGCGCATGAATGTTATTTCAATGCAATGAGAGCTATGCATCATCTGGTGCAACTTGAAAAATCATGCAAGTCTGATTTGCAATACCTGTCGGAACAGCAGACTGTCTGCAACACCGCCGTTCTGGCGCACGAAGGGGCCCTTGAGCATCATGAGCAGCGTTGCCCCCTTGAGCCTCCTGGTCAGCGTCGCTGTCCTCTATTGTATCTGTTTCCAAGGTATCCTGTGCTACAAGGGCATGAATGATCATCAGAAGTTAGGCACTGAGCATATTAGCTAAGGCATTGTGTATATCACTTTTTAATTTATGTTTTGTAGTATTTTGCACAATGATTACACGGTGCAACTTGCCTTGCAGCATCGTGCATAAACACTTTCATCTGCGAATTTCTGCTAGTAGTAGTATTAAAGAATATACATTTGCATAGTAGTAAGGGTGCACTTGCTTCTCATGTGTTTTTTGCCTACGAACATTTGTTTAATGTGCCTTGTTGTACACGTTGTGAATAAGTAAATAAAGATATATTTTACGTCTAATGTACTTTGCACATACCTGGTGCAGCAGCCGGCACGCCTGGTGGAGCAGCCGGCACCTCTCCAGCTGGGCTGGTTGTGGTTCTGTCGCCTGCTGTCCCGTCACCTCTATCTCTGTATGGTGGCTGACTGAGCTCATCCTCATAGATAGCCAACAGCATATTTGTTGCTGTTGCCTCATCTGCACATAGAAAACGAGGCACATGAATGAGAATGTCATTAGTAATACTATAGGACCCCTGAAGAAATAATTCACACAGAATAAAAACTACCTTTATTCCCTATATCTGTCAAAATAGATATTTGTTTTCCCAGTTAATGAGCTTAATTCACAAATATGTTCACTGCAGTTATGAGAAACATTCAGCAAGCTGAAACAAAGCATTAGATTATTTTTAAATTCAGTCATTTCTCACTGAGTGCCGATTAAGTACATCACACATCCACAACGTGGGAATGTAGTATATTGACTGCCTGAGGATCAATGCCATATAATGAACAGGCACAGTGGCCAGCATATTACTGAATAATGTAATATTTATAGTGCAAACTGTCCAGCTAGGTAACCTGTCTGACTACTGTGTCACAACAATTCATTCTCTGAACACTGCCATTGAAATATATGCCGTCACTCCCGATACAGATATCGCCAAGATGAACACTTCAAAGTTTTCATAGTACAAGTTTAGGGGTGGGTTGCTGTTACCCTCCACTCCAGATTACTTGCCATTTTTCTGTCCGTCGTCTGAGGCCCGGACAGCGGGTAAAGATGCCATTGCAGCATCCCTAATTAGCAAAGCCTGGGCTCTGCGCGCCTAGGACGATGCTAGTTGTTGAGTGGGCTGTCGTGGCCCCACGCCGTTTTTTTTCGACAGTCCCATGCCGTTTGCCTTCCGCGGCACAGTTCTCGGGGCATAATCGACCTCCCTCATGAGGTCCGATACGTCCTGAAGCAGCTGTTCCCGCTCTCCATATTGTTCTTCGGTGCCGGACCTACGGAGCAATCAAGCACGTTACGATGCGACTGCTTCATCTACAGCACTTGAAAAGCGTTTACTAATAAAGTAAAGAAGCACTCACTTCCTCAGGTTCACTGTGTCCTGCTGTCGAAAATATCCGATGAGGAGGTCCACTCGCTCTTTGATGCCGCGAATGGTCAGCTCGCGATTTATCGCTCTCATGACGTTTCGAAGCACGTCCTCCCACGCGGCGGGATTGCTGAATGGGTCAGTACACACACCTTCTTTCAAGAGGCATAAATCTTCATCGATGCGAAAGCGTTTTCGCGGCTTGCGCTAAGCAGGTGACAGCCAAGCTGCAGCACTCGCGGAAAACGTGCCATTTCCGGAGGCAGCCATCTTGAAATGAGCAAAGTTGTTGCACGCACGAGAGAGGGCGCGCGCGTTGTCCCCCTTCCGCTTGCAAAAACGGCAGCGACGCACCGCGCTCCGCTTAGGCTGCTCGTAAGCGGAACGTATTCCCCGCTCCGGTAACCCGCTTAAGGCCTTAGCGGAGGGCGCATGCGCACTCGCGTTCCCGCTCCGCTTAGCTGCTAAGCGGAGCGTAAAAACGTCAAACTAAAAACCTCTAATGTCGCGCCTGAAGTGCCGCGGAACGTGCTAGTCTGCGGCCGGGATGTAGCTCGGCGTTCATGTTGCGGGGTAGTGGTTCCTCCCACAGTTTTTGCCGCAAAAGTTCCGGTATGGGCATCGGAGTGTCTTGATCGGAGATTGCTTTGATGCCGAGCCTCTACAGTAGACGTCGCCCTGAAGGCGTCTGCGACAGACGATTAATTTGACTAAATCGATTAGCTTCCCGCAGCTCTGCAAAGGAGTTAGGTACCCCCCAGTGCCGTGAATCGGCTGTTGGAGGTGGCAATGGGAAGGTCGAGTGCACGTTTGTATACTGAACGAAGGAGGACGCCCAGCTGGTGCTCGTGGTGACTACGCAGGAGAGCACGACGCAGGAGAACATGGCGTGATGCAAAACTGGTATGGTATGGCATGATTTCATGGTGAACACAAGCGACAGACCTTAACATGAAAAGCATCACATGCGTGTCATGTAACAACATGACTACATGCCCGGCTCATGATGCGCTCGCGGCCGTTTCGCTAGCGTCACATATACCAAATTTGGTATTACAGTACGTGAATAGATGACAAAGGTATGTGACTGGTGCAACCATAATATTCATGAGATGCGTGCCATGTAACAACATGACTACATGCCACGCTCATGATGCGCTGGTGGCTGTTTCGCTAGCTTCACTTATACCAAACTTGGTATTACAGGACGTGAATGGTTTACGAATGTGTGATACTGGTGCAAACATGATAAACATGATATGCGCGTCATGTAACAACATGACTACATGCTACGCTCATGGTGCGCTCTGGGCCGTTTCGCTAGCTTCACATGTAGCAAACTTGGTATTACGCGACGCGAATGGACGACTTAGGTAAATGACAGATCCAAACATGATAATCATGACATGCATGTCATGTAACATGACTACACGTCACACTTATGATGCACCCACGGCCGTTTCGCAGGCTTCTTATATGTCAAATTAGGTATTACGTGACGCCAATGGATCACGAAGATATGTGACTGGTGCAAACATGATAATCATGAGATGCGTGTCATCTGAGAACATGACTACATGCCACAGTCAAGGCGCGATTACATTTCGACTTGACACAGTGCGCGTGCTCACCGGCCTTCATTTCGTCGTGTCACGCCGGCGTTGCCCCGACAGGCGCCGTTCCTGCCATATACTCGCAGGCGCGCATCGTGCTGTGTTGCTTGGACGCATGCGCGTTTCAGCGCATCCGGCGTCACTCCGTCACGAAAAACGTGACACGCAGTGTTGTCTGGGTAACACATCGGCGCGAAATACAGCATGTCGCATTTCGCGCCGCTTGCCATCTGGCCGCTCCAACGGACGCTGGTCATGCCTGGCGTCAGACCATATAGAGTTCTCGCGTTTTGCTAACGTAGCGTTGCTGTGCGCAGCGTGCGCGCGCGTCAAAGCTACAATGGAGGATATTGGGCCCTACATGATGCGCTCACAGCCGTTTTTCTAGCTCCACATATACCAAATTTTGCGTTACGTGACGTCAATGGATGTCGATATATATGACTGGTGCAAACATGATCATTCTGGCACGCGTGTCATGTAAGAACATGACAACATACCACGCTAATAGCGTGCTCGCGGTCAATTCGCTGGCTCCACTCCACTTACTGCATGAGTAGAGCAACTTTCAGGCTTGCAGTTTCACGCTTAGTTCGTGTTCTCGACACGCTCGCTGTGCAAATGGTACCAGAACATTTCGCCTCTAGAATAGAACGAAAGGACCGGTTTCAAAATGTTCATAGTATCATTACACATCTGAGAGGTCTGCGAAGTGCCTCAATCACCTTCACATCTGCAGCAATTTGTGTTCGCTCTCACTTGCTGATGGCGCTTTTTTTTATCGCTCCTGCCCTGCAGCATGCTATCTTTTCTACTTGTCAAACACCGAAACATAGAACGGTAACAAGAGCGTCACCTCTTAAACGTGAAAATTGCGTATTACCACTGGTTTCGTTCGCTGCTTCCCAACCTCATTGTTTCGATATTCTGTTATTTTTTAACCAAGACGGCACCCCAAAATTATATTGCCGGTAATATGACATGCCTGCATTTGGGCTTGTGCTTCATTATTAAAAAAACATTTTTTATCGTCTGTTTATTTAAGTTTGTGCCTTTAGGTTAGCTGAAGAAGCTTCGTGCAGAATGCGATTTGCAATCAAAACTGCAAGGTAAAGCGTGTCTTCGGAATTATTTCTGATATTTCTGAGAAATTTGTACTGAGTCTCTCATTATAATACGTTTACAACATGACATCAGGTGTTGCGGGCGGTTTACGCACAGCCAGCAATGTGAAGAGCATACGTGTGGTCTTTGTTTACAATTTTGCACATATTTATCTACCAAGTGTGCTACTCGGCAATAATATGTGGGATTTAACGTCCCAAAACCAACATATCACATTGAGAGACGACGTAGCAGAGTGCTCCAGGAATTTCGACCACCTGGGGTTTTTTAACGTGCGCCCAAATCTGAGCATACAAACCTACAGCGTTTTCGCCTCCATCGGTGCTACTCGGCATTTATTTACTTTAAATACTATGATAGTCTTCCCTTACTTTCTCAAAAACAAAAATTGAGGGGCCACCGACGCCCGAGAAATTGCACTCTTCGCTGAAAGTGTACTTTCCAATACCGTCCCAGGCCATGAATTCGCCGGAGTTATTAAGAAAGTTGTTACCACCACCACCACCGAAAATGCAATCACCGTTAAGTTGTGTGTGAGTGATACCATCAGCGAAAGTGACACCGGCGACCTGCCATTTTAGGGGCGAAGCTCTGTATAGCGGCACCCGTTCGTCCCTCGTAGCCGTTGTAGTGTGTAACAACAATCACATTTTGACCTCCAAGGTGGTGCTGGTGAGGGATTTCTTCTGTGCGTTGTTCAACATTAAAAGATAGTGCTCATTGTACATACCAATGGCTGCTAAGGGGGAATGAGAGACCGGAGCAATCGGCTTTTAGTTAACGCGCACGTTGCAATCCCCATTAGCAGCCATTGGCCTTTACATTAGGCACTTTCTGACAAGAAACGGTTGCTACGTTATACTCGCAGGGTGTAACCTCCTTAGTTTTAGAAAGGTTTAGCGAGCGTTGAGCCGCAGTGCCATGAATACAATGAACTAGTATATACCATGAACTCGAGGTGGTTAAAGGTGGGAAGTAGACCCGAAGCGCAAGCCGTAAGAAAGTGTGCGTGTTTAGTCCTTGGTTTAGTCCTCTCGTTTAGTCCTTGGAATGTCCGCTGGATGGCGGTGCTTGTATATCAAGAATATATGATGAAAAGATGCGAGATGGTGGTACTTGGAGTGTTGAACAGATGGACGAACGGACACATACACAGATGCATGGATGGACGCATGAACGGTGCAGGGGGGGGATGGATGGACGAACGCAGGGACGGAGGCATGCACGGACAGAACAGACGCATGCACGGACGGACGCATGCCCGGACGGGCGGATGAACGCATGGACGGTCACACAGACGGACGCATGGACGGACGAACGCTTCGCCCCACTCTCCATCATACACTTCGTGGATATGCTGCCATTTTTTTAGCAAGACCAGCTGCTTCGAAAGCTAAATTGCGACTGGAAACTTTCTCTAATTAATGACCTTCTTTTTAAATACGATCACGATCAAGATCGCGTACTTTAACACCAAACCCATCCACGCCTACGGAGGGAGGGGTTCATTGCGCTTTGCGATGAGAGCAATTTATGAGGATAAAATTACCAGTGCATAGCTTTGCCTAGGCCACGGACCCGTTCATGTATATCATGCTGCTGACTGATCAAAAACAGCGTTTTTAGACGAGTAAAGATTGAATATAACCCGCATAGATTTACGAACGTGAGATGACTGCGGCTCATGACCGGTCGTTGCGAAGGTTTCTGCTATCTGTTGATGCCTTCGCGACCCATAAAAAATAACATGAGCGTCTCCAGAATGGTCTTCCGTCTCCGGAAGAAAGGGAACAACGGTTACAACCTTATATTCACTGAAATAAGAAAATGTTGTTTTTCCGATCACCAAGTTCTTGTACGGACGTACCTCTGCTTTCTGAAATAAATCTGAACGCTTCAATCATGCTTTTTGTTCTTTTTCTTTGAAAATAACATTTTATAAATTTTCTACCGAAAAATTTAACATTCATCGACTAGTATTCGTGCGATAACTTAAACATGCATGTTTGATGCGCTTGCGAAACCAAAACGAAAATTGGACACTATTGGACTACTTGGCGTATTAACATTTGTCCAGAAGCTCCGCACTCGTAGCTTTGGCTGTGCTGCCACAGAATGTTGTGGCGGAGTAAAGTAATAATATGAGCCTATTTGTAATAATATTTGGGGGTAATTTTTTCTTGCTTTTTATGGCTACGCCATTATAACGCGCAACTGCCATCTTCTAATTAATAAAGGAATCAATTTCGCAACAGAATAGCTAAATATCAAAGGTACAATGTAAACAACCTCGTTTCTCTTATTCTATGAGCAAGTCCACCGAAAATATAAAACTATTCCATGACTTCTAATTAAACATTCTACACCTTAATGAGGAATGTTTTGGTGGGAGCTGAAATGAGATGTTCATCTTCCTTCCTTCCTTCCTTCCTTCCTTCCTTCCTTCCTTCCTTCCTTCCTTCCTTCCTTCCTTCCTTCCTTCCTTCCTTCCTTCCTTCCTTCCTTCCTTCCTTTCTTCCTTCCTTCGATCCTTCCTTCCTTGCTTGCTTCCCTTTCCTTAATATCAATACGAGCTCTTCTGCTTCCCTCTTTGACCTGGTTGCATCCGTATGAACTGATCATTGCGGACTAAATAAATGCTCTATTCTCTATGCTGTAACGTAGAGACATAAATACCGGTGATTCAATTAGGCGTTGCAGGCTGTAGTTAATGAAACGTAGGCGGCAGTGTTTTGAAAGAGGTCATTACGGGAAGTATAGAACTGCGGCAAGGAAACGAATCCTATTTGTCAGTGGGGACGTTACAGCGATACCTAAACTCACCTTCGTGAAGATAATTGCTAGTTGGGAATAGCGGTGTTTGCAGAGACCACAAAATAAGTAAAACACGACCGCTATATTGAACTGTATTAGCACATTCGTGTTTCTAGAAGACAGACCATATTGAAGTGAAGAATAAGGGGCAAAAAAAGGAGATGGATATACGTTTCTTAATACCTGAAAACTCAGTGGGTATAAAGAAGTGAATGGTTTATGGGTCCTAAATATTGCTTGTGCTTTTGTTTAGTATCAATATCTTTCAATAAATGTTAGCCACACTTATTCACGTTCCACTTTCAGCGTGTTCACTGCGTCGTAACCAAAATATTCTTATGAAAGTGAGCCCACAAATACGTTTTTCATTTAAAATCGAATAACCACGCACGTTTTTTGTCCCATACTGAATGAGTCGTTATGTGCTCCCCCAAGTGTGCTCTTGACTCTGTGTTATCTTTCTTCCCTTTCTTCTTCCATCTCTCTACCTTTATCCTCTCTAAGTGCAGGGTAGCGAAACAAAGAGGCGTTTTGTTAACCTTTCAGCCTTTTCTTGCACCTCGCTGTCTCTTATGCTTCGCCTCAGCACTTTAACACTGCTTTCAGCCACGTAAACTTCAAAGTGTCATGATGCATTCAATTGTCTCTTTGAGCAGAGTAGCAGGTTTATGGTCGAATGCTGAACGGGAAAGGAATGTCTTGTCTTCAAGAAATTTTGTTCGCGTCATTGTGTTCTTGCTGCTTGCTATTCACATCGGGTAGGTAAACTGAAACAAGCCATTGATTCGTACGAATTTGAGCAGTGACTAAAAACTGCTGCTTTGGGATGATTTAAACTAAGAGTGAGTTCATAATTCATTTACAGCATATTTTATTGCTTACACATGAAGAAGCACCACCTGGGTAAGTTCACGCCCCCTTGGCCTTTCCATAAACAACCCTATATATGGAAACTCAATGCTGTAGGTATTTAGTGACGGTTATTTCTTATCGAAGTGTGGGTATCAGTTACTTCGTTTTATCGTTTTATATAGAACGTCGACTCCGACAGAGAAACTGCAAGCGCAGTGCCAATTTCATACACTTGCTCAACTAAAGAAGCAGATAGTGCTAGTTGTGGACGTCATTCCAAGTGCAAGTAAAGATAACCGGGCGTGAATCAGAGTAACAGAAAATACCAAGGCAACGAAAACGAAGTCGTAAATGGAAGAAAGCTAGGTAGGATGATCAAATGAGCAATTATTAAAAATTAATTTTTAAACCCTGCAGAAAATGTTCAGGAAATTACCCTCTTCTGCTCGCACAAGAGAAGGTAACTGAGATATTATCAGAACACGCCCTCATCTTGCACTGAACTTGAAAATACACTGAGGATCATAGCACTATCGGGTAGGAGAAGTATTGCAATCAATGCTTTCCAATTTCCTTCACCCCTCATGCAGCACTGTCTAAAACAGACAGAACAAAAAGAGACAGTAAGGTTGATAAATCTTTCTTGAAGTAGCTTGAAAGCGCACTTCAATCGATGTGGCCATAAACACAAACAACCGACAAGTTTAGTGCGGTGTCCGCAGCACCTCTGGGCTCTCGGGCTTCCAGCCACACGTATGTATTTTTATGACAGAATGCGTGTAATTTGGATGACCAGGTAAAAATTTCTAACGCTAAAATTGGGCTCATCAAGGCTTTAGACGGCCGTAGTAGTTGCTGTAGGTAAAGGTACTGGTGAAGGCGGGTAGCACAAATGAAAGGTAAAAAAAAACGGGCATCGCATATCTTGTTTTCTGCACGAGAGCATTATCTCCGATTTCGCAGACTTACCGGGGCGCGAGCTTCTGTCGACAATAGAATATAAAAAAATGTTTGGTGGACAAAGTAGCCGTGCGCCTACGAAAACCTTCTATCCTATCAAACAAAGTGTGTTCGCTGAGTAGGAGGATTGTCTTGTTAAACGAACCGGCGGATTTATTCGGGGCATTAAAAATAATGGGTCCTCTGTGTCGAGAGGCTCTGCTGGCTCCAACGAGTAAAAAAAGAACAGATATCAAATGTGAATTTTCGTTAGCCACCGCGTTATTAAAGGCATAGAAATAACAATATAAGTGGAAAACAAGCTCTATATAAATGGAAACAATAAAATGGAAACAAGGGAGATCACTTGTAAAAAATAACCAGTGAGGGCTCCATTTCGTCAGCATGTTTTTGAGAATCTTAGGGCCCACTCGTTTCCCTAATAAAGTCTGGCAGGATATTGCTGTGAAGTAATTTTTGCCACGCATTCATTCAAGACACATGTCAATGCCTTGAAAGGTTAATTTTTTTACTACTCTGGTTATTGACTTGCTCAGTACTTTTTGCTCCTTCCACTTCGCAACACGAGAGCAGTATTTTCTTTTTGTCAATTAACTACAAATTACAGTTGCTACACGTTATTGGTTCCTTGAACTTTATAGTATGAACTACCAACGCAAACTATACGATGGAGCAAACTTCTGTTTACGATACCCATTCACCAACAAATGAAACCGCAGACATTTGAAAACTGCTCCTGCCGTGCCACGTATATAGCTTTTTATACTCGGTCGAAACCTTCCGACCAGTCAGCTGATACAGTTGACATTTCCGAAACAGAATATTTCAGAAGTAGGACAATATCTGAGCACTGACAGACACACGTACAGCAACATGTCGACGGGAGAGCCACGACGAAACGCGATACCGCACTGCGTTACCGTCTACCCACAAGAACGTAAATCGAAATCACCATTTGCACTTTTTGTCAGCTGTGATGTTTTCCGCAGTTTTTTCGTCTTACACAAAACCACCTTTCTATACACGGTACTAGCTACTTTTAGCTTTGATCAGCGCTGGCTGGTCCAACGGGTCGAGATGATGGCTAGGGCCAGCGGAGCCCTTTAATAGGGGCCCGATCATTTGGAATGTTCCGCGTTATGCGCAAATAAAGTTTTCACTCGCTCACTCACTTAGCATGTTATAAAGGAAGCTTTGTTGAGTTTTGCAAAAAGTTCTGTATTTTGCTCACATAAAACTTACCAACATCAGCGTACAGTCATCTGGTGGAATAATAAATACGAGAGACATTTTGGGTTTAAATAAAACTAGAATGACTAATATGTGGTGGCCAGTAGTTTCAGGATTCCAATGTTCAATTCAAAGAGACACCATGATCGCATAACTTCCGCGACACGTTAAAGCAAGAACGTAAAAGATAGCTTCAAATGTCGGCCGAAAAGTGCGTCGAGGAAATGCACTGGAACTTGCTTAAAGGCATTGAACATGTATTTCGCCTTTTACTGCGTTTTTATTTCATTTGTTTTGCGCAAGCTACCATACCTTTGATATTGCTTAGAAATGTGTCCCCCGAAGTGAAAATAGGAAGTGGCCTGCATAAAGTAGGCATCCATTTCCGCGGGGCCGTTATAATTAAAAATTATGTCAACGTAATTCGGCCTTGTTCACCCAAATATATGACCCGTCCAAGTCAACTTTCTCAAATATAAGCCACTAGCAATTTCCTGTATATGCATGCCGTGCTATTTTTGAAAATTTAGTTTCAGCGTACAAACTGCACACACATCTTATAGCGGGCATTGCCGTTGTTTGTGAGCTCGCTTGAAGAAAACAGGAATTTCCGATAAAAGTTAGGTAAGTTCTAAGTTGTGAAGTGTGTTCACCATTTTACACTTACTTTCATTCTCTCTGCCTAAATTCTTGTTTATTTCATACATATATTTTACCGCAATGGACGTTTTTCTGGAATCGGTATGACGCATAAGGTAACGAATATGTATGAGAATATCGATATCTGTGGGAGGTATTAACATGCGTCACGGGTATATAGCAGAAAGCACTACATATATGCATCACCTAAATACGGATATTTATTACCAACCCATGGACCTGGGTTTATTAGGTCACGTTAAAAAAGAACATTCCTCAGTTTTTTTTCACCTGCCTTTTCTGATAACAGAGTTGCCGATCTACTACATCTAAGTAAAGGCTTTTGAAGAACACGATAATTCGGAGAAATCTACACAGGATGTATCTTGGAATGGAAGCACACATGTGATACGTTAAATGTGTTGTGGGCAGTACTCTATCAAGCCAATGTGCATGGATCTTTAATCAGACTGTTAATGCATCAAGGACAAGCTAAAAACAGCCAGGAAGAGCTGGTCACTTGTGCATCCTGTCATTTCCAGGTTACTCGTCCGCTTAATTTTTTTATGCATGCTGTTTCTTTGCTAAGAGCTTAGATCGAAACCCTTCATTCAAGTATATATAGCAGTGCTCAAACCACAACACGAAAGTTTCCAACAGTTTTTCGAAGGGTGACAAAAAAGGCAAAATATTGAGGCCCTGTGTTCACCACACTACGTACAGAGGCGACGCACATGGCTTTCAGGTACCCTCCAAATGCGCCAAGGGTTAATCAAAAAGAACACGATGCACAAGTGCATCTTCTGCCATTGTTAAGTTACACCATTTGCTTGTGATTCCTTTGCTCTTCAGTACACCTTTCTCTCGCGATGAGATCAGGTCGAAAGCCTCCTTGACCAACGCTCTATTGTTCGTCTGGTTTCGCAACCAGAGAAGTTGCGATGTTGACAGACGACGGGTGCCACTGCAGCTGTCGAATGGTTTCGAGTTGCGTACGCGTGGTCTTTGCCTAATTACTGGCGTCCGTATTCTATGTCCAGACAAGTGGAGAAGAATGGGTATTGGTTGCCTGTGTATAGGCATTATACGTGTAGAACATGCAACACCGTTGTGTGTCTAGGTATCGGTTAAGTGGTTGCGTGTTGGATGCGTTCGTGGAAAATGTTATCATTGCCTTCTTGTTTTCTTGTCGAACAGACATGGCAAGAGTAGGCAACAACGCGCATAGAGAGAGATACTCTTTATAGGGAAAACAAAGTTTTTTGTCGGCGTCTATATATCGCTGGCATACTATTCTGTGTAGGGATGGGGAAAAGGACTGAACGATTTCAGCAGAGAAAAAAGAAGATATTAAAAAAAAACGTTGTGACCGAGCGAACCTCGTAAACCTATTTACATTAGGATATCAGGTAAATGAAGGCTTCCTATGTGAGATGTCGTATTATTAGAGCCTTCCGATGTGGCTAATATTGAATAGGTAATTGATCAATGACAGTATGGCCCGAGGATGTTTCGAAAGTCCTCGCACAGGATAAATGTTGCGCAACGTTAATTGTTCGTGGCAGATGATGTCCATTTATCGTTCAAACAGTTGCCGCGCATCGCGGTACGGGGACATTCTAGTAGTTTGTGCTGCACTGTCTCACAGTGCATAGTTGCCCAGCATGTCTTTATGCTCCCTTGCGTTCTTGTAATTTCACACTGTAAACTTCGATGTGAAACACTAGCGTGCTCGACATATCTCCATTCAACAATAATTTAAGCACATTCTAACTGAGCGTCGAAAGAGCACTACGGTTGACCATGAAGGCAATACATAAATCAAACAGTCCGACTACAAACTTAGGTAATGGTCAGAACTACTCTGGTAGGCTAAACCCAATAAAATAATCAGCCAATTTTTTATGTATATCACTGGCCTTTTTAGTACAAAACACGCTAGGCCTGCGCAGAAAGCGCAGCACAACCACAGCGAAAGCTAGAAGAGCGGCCTTTCAGAGCCTTTTCGAAAGACTCATTGGATAACTATTGCAAGCACACTTGCTCGATACTGACTAGGCAATTATTAACAAATATTTTTGGGTAGTATAGGCTGGCATTCGCTATGCTGTTTTTCGTCATTCTTCTGAGAAGCGAGGTATCCGCTAAACACTTGCATAGAATTTTGTGCCAATTGTTCATGCAGTGGCTGACGACGATGAGGAAATATGGCTGAAGTGGGTATGTGCCACAGGTAATAGGTGTACAAGAAGAACCTTTTGTGGTGAGTTGGAGCATTGAACGGCCCACTCGTTACAATATTCGCATTTTGCGACGACTGGTTGTTCTTTCACTATTTTGAAATACTTAATATGTCGTATTAACGCGATTGCTTTCCCGACATCAAGCCTGTCTAAGGAAAGTTTGACAACAAGTCACAAGTACCGGTGTAGGTCGCTATGCTATCTTTCGAAAAGCCGCACCGATCGGCTGCGTTCCAAAATGCTCTCTGCTGGTAACAGCGTATCGGCCAACGGCCGAAGATCATCGACTCCGTTTCATGATGAAGACTCAAGCTATAAAGTCGTCCTGCCACGTCTTCCAACCGGTAACGATGTTTTGAATTCCGTTTTCTTCATGCCGACTTGAGTGGTAGGCCGTACCGTGCACCAGACATCCGTGACGCGCTGCTTAAAGTGGTGAGCACAGCGGACATTATTGGAGTTGGCCAGTATCAAATGAGCCATGTACGGATGGTTACGTGTGCAAACAGCATGGCGAAACAGAAACTCGTCACTTGTGGTGAGCTCCATGTAAAAGGGCTGAAGTGCATGGTTCTAGATCCGGAGACCAAGAATATTAGGCTGAAACTACTTTGGCTTCCGCCTCATCTTGAATCGCGACGTGTTGAAGAGGCGTTCCAAGCTTACGGCGTTGTGAAGTCCGTTGAAAGAGAGGCATGGAGATGTGCAGGAATGGAACAATGGATGACAACAAATAAAGACGTTGCCTTGGAGCTCAAGGACACTATCACTGTGAGCTCAATACCACACCTTATGTCAATCTATGGCCACCAATGCCTCGTACTTATTCCCGGTAGGCCTCCACTGTGTCTTCGGTGCAAGCGAGTGGGGCATGTACGACGACAGTGCAAAACACCGAGGTGCTTGCAATGCCAGCGTTTTGATCACTCGTCGGAACAAACTCCGTTCTGGCCAAGGCACAGAAGACCAACGTCTCGATCATCTTATGGATGTCACTGAGGTAGTTGATGCGACAGGAGAAGCAGCGGGAGGAGCAAAAGGTGCCTTAAAGGAAGCGGAACACTTGTCCATGGATACCCTTGGCACGCAAAATAACACCGCTAACGATGCCAGTGAAAGCATAAATGAATGCAATGCTGCGAACGAACACCACTTGGAAGGCCTTAAAGACAAGCCTCCTGACAATGAGGAACAAGAAGGAATGGATTGCAGTCAGACAAGGAAGCGTCAGGCACCGGTCACCGATGAAGCAACAACGAGTGCGCCAGACACGACACAGCAAGTGTCTTCGTGTGGTCCACGTGTCACCTTCTTTGGGGACCGAGAGACGCGCCGCCTATGCCAGCGTCCTGAGGAAAGTGCTCCTAAAAAGTGCAAAGGAGGTAAAGCCACAGGTTGGCCTGTGGCTAAAGGTGACCTGCAAAAGTAGTAAGATATCAAAATGGCTACCGCGCTAACGTTTCCCATGTGTGTAGCGACACTCAACGTACGTGGCTTGAGGAATGTAAGGCGTCAGTGGCAGTTGCGCCACGTGCTTGGGCAGCACAACATTGATGTACTTGCAGTGCAAGAGACTAAGATTTCCGCTGCTCGTGACGCCGACCTTGCACTGGAAGTTTTCCGTGATTACAATTTATACATCAGCCCAGCACGTGGTGCATCCGCTGGATGCTTTTTATTAATTAGAAAGCACTTGAATCATATTTTGACGTCACTACATGTTGATGGGGAAGGACACCTCATTTGTTGCAACTTATCTTTTCATTCCCATAATTGGAGGTTTATCTGTGTCTATGCTCCCTCCAAAGTGAATGAAAGGAATTCTTTTTTCCTTTCTTTAACTTCGCTACTAAACACTGACAGAACTTTGGTAGTTTTTGGAGACTTTAACTGTGTTTGTGACGCTAGAGATCATTCATATATAACAAATCGTTATGATGCAAGTGCAGCCTTATTGCAGAAACTATTGAATGACCACAATTTAATAGATGTGGGAGCGCATGCACCTTCCTCGGTGAGGTTCACGCACTTTCAAGGCATCTCTCATGCTCGGCTTGACCGTGTATATGTATCTCTAAGCTTATGGTCTCACATTCATAATTATGCTGTAAAGCCCATATTTTTTACAGACCATTGCTTGGTCACTGTTTCTTGGGGTCCTAAAAATTTTCGTAAACCCCTCTAAACTGGCACCTATGGAAGCTTAACGTACAGTTGTTGCGCGAAGATTGTTTTGTTAAAATAGTAAAAGAGTCGGTACAAGAGGTAACACAGTGTCGACAGCTACCAATTTTCGCTCAATGGGAAAGGTTCAAAGAAAGAGTCAAGTATCAGGCAATTAGTATTTCATGCGAAATAGCGCAAAGAAAAAAAGCTGAAAAGCGCTATCTTTATGAATTACTTCATAAGCTCCATACTTGTGAAAGTCAACAGCCGGGATTGTACGGGGACGAGATAAATGTGATTCGAGCACAGATACAAAAACATGATACAGATTTATACAGAGGAGCTAAGATTCGTTCCCGTGTTACCCATTTCGCTGAAGAGGAACCCACTAAAAAATCCCTCGGGGACGAAAAGAGATATGCACTTTCTAAACAGATACTGCTAAATGAGTCGCGGGGTTCCCTTTACACAGAGACATGTGACATAAGAGCCGCATTTGAAGATTATTACAAATGTTTGTTCACCACGGCTGAGCTTCAGGAGAATTTTGAGGAAGAAGCTAACCACTTCATTGCCCTTGTGCCTCAGTTACAAGATGATGATAGACTCCCTGTAGAGGGGCCGATAACCAGAGAGGAAATAAGATTTGCAATAACAACGTTGCAGAAAAACAAAACTCCTGGCCCAGATGGCCTTAGTGGCGAATTTTACATAGCTTTTCAGGAACTTCTGATACCTTTCCTTGAGCAACTTCTTAAAGAGGCTTATGACTGTGGTGAACTTCCTCCTTCTTTCTATCAGAGCCATACAACATTAGTCCCAAAAAGTGCTGATCCAACGCATTAAAGGGAGTTAACGAATACAGGCCTATATCGTTATGTAACGTTGACTACAAAATATTTGCTAAATTTTTGACAAATCGGCTACAGACAGTGATTACTAAATGTGTAGGTGACCATCAAACATGTGGAATTCGTGGTCGCTCTATACAGATAAACATTCATATTGCACGTTCAGTTCTTGAGTGTATAGATGGTAGCATGGACCAAGTAGCCCTCCTTCAAATAGACCTTGCAAAAGCATTTGATAAGGTACAGCATGCTTTTTTGTTCCGGCTACTAAGACACCTGCAGTTGGGTGATGTACTATACAATGGTATCTCACTCTGTTATAAGAAGTGCACAACTAGCACAACTAGGCTAATTGTAAATCGCACACTTTCCAATATAATAGAGTTAAATTCATCTGTACGTCAGGGATGTCCGCTGTCACCTTTGCTTTTTGCAATTTATCTGGAACCATTATGTTTAAGTGTGCTTCTAAAGTCCAGCATAAGAGGCTACCGATATGATGCTGAGGAAGTTAAAGTTCTAGCTTATGCAGATTACATTGCCTTCTTTTGCGCTGATAAACCCAGCGTTCAAGAAGCAGTCAACACTACTTTACGTTTCTGTGAAGTCGCTGGCGCCAGCATAAATTTTGATAAAAGTAGTGGATTCTGGCTAGGCATGTGGGCTACAACTCCTTCGGTCTTCGCAAATATTCATTGGAATGCGACTCCTATGAAATACCTTGGTGTGCCTCTCGATAACTATCGTAACAGCGGCCCACACTGGACCGCTGCGATAACTACGATCCGCCGAAAGGTGGCAACATGGCACGGACAGGAGCTTTCCATTTTCGCCAGAGCGAAAGCGTGCAATATATTCCTTGTATCGAAGCTTATTTATATTTTGCAGGTGTTGCATTGCTCTCGGGTACACATTCAAGCCTTTCATAGGATATTTGCCTGCTTTATTTGGAGCTCTTCCTGGGAGCCCATGAGAAGAGACAACCTTTTCTTCCACTCGAAAAGGGTGGCCTCGGCCTTGTGCATTTGTTCGTGCGACAGTTGGTGTTGCGATTTTTCTACCTCAAGGATGTGTGCCACCCATTTCTATTAGCGGTTCTTCGTAACCGTCTATGTTACCACCTTCCTTTTATTCATGTCACAACAAGCGTTGCTAAGGAATTGCCGTTGCGGGGATTCCTAAAAGAAATTGTTGATACTGTCAGTTTTTTGAAAGCCAGGTTTACCTTAGAGTATTTGTATACTATTGACAGAACAAATTTAACCGCTGCACTTGTGAATAACCTTTTCCCCGAACCTGTTTATCGAAAGCCATATTCGCTTCTGTCTGGTCCCGATGTATTATTTCGTGTACGTAGAATGTGTATATCTCTTTCAGCGAAAACATTTTTCTTTAAACTGCACACTTCCACGCTGCCAGTGAAAACGTGGCTGAATGAAAAATCAATATACGTACCCTGGACAGTGAATTGTAGACTGCAACCAACCTGAGACTATAGAGCATTGTTTTATTCATTGTCGTGATGCTTTTTATTTTTGGGACATTCTAAAAAGAACATTAAGAAAAGAACTTCCAATTACAGCCCATGGTATATTAGGTTCGTTCCGTTCAAAAAGAGTCTGACTGATAGTACTCCTTACGACTTGTTTATGTTGTTGGGACTTTATTCATTATGGAAAAGTCGCATGATCGATAGACACGCCGAGCCACCACGGTCGACAAGATCTGTCTTCCGAGAAGCAGCTGCTCAAGTGCGCAGTGTTGTCGAGACTTTTGACCCGTTCCGGAGTGGCTTCCCGTTCTTGACGCTTGTGTGTGTTTGCCTGACGTCTGATGAAGTATGTTCTGTGTACTTTACTGGTGATAATGTCATTCATTAAAGAAAAAAAAAGTACCGGTGTAGGTCAGTGGTAGAATACTAGACTGGTACCCAGCGGACCCGGGTTCGAGCCCCACTGTGCCCTTGGTGCTTAGTGAAGCCTACCTAAGGCAAGTTTGACAACATGTTAAGCACTGGCGTAATTCAGTGGTAAAATACTGGGCCCAGTATTTTTGTTCATTTCACGCGATGTGGTTACGAACATCGGCGGTGGCGGTGGCGGCGGACAACTTCGCGTGATCCGAGTTGTGATCGCATAACAGCTTTCGCTTCTTCAAAGATGAATCAACTATATATATCCCAACATGGCATTGTTCTGCAGTTCAACTACGGACTTCTTTCATTTCTTTGGTTCGGCGGTCAACACCACTTCATATGTGTACGCTAAGAATTTATTCGACAGGACATATTAGTTTTAGTGCAAGGTGGAAGAACCGGTAGTCAATTTGAGGAACAACTGTTGTATTAGTAACACGTGAGTTGAAAATTTGTAACCTATGCATCACTCCCGAGACATCCAGATATATGTAGCCTTTTGCTTTGTTTTGTTTTTTTAACTGGCAAATACTGATACAACAATGTTGAAAGCCTGAAGAAGAATAAAGCTACTAGCCACTCTTTCTCCGAAAGAGGTTTCGTCAGCGAGTCTTTCCGAATCTTTGACGCGAAGTGAATAGGTAGAAGTATTTCAGCCTGAAAGTTCGTCTCATAGTGTCATGTCATATCTCTATATCAACGCCTTCATTTCTACTCTAGCAAGCCTAGAAAAAAGAAGTGCTGCAAATTCTATTTGGTCTATCTCTTGGGTTAGAAAAAAAAGCGTGAGCCAATAGACGCACTTTGATGACTCCTTCTACAAACTGCCTGCGATAAGGTAGGGTCATCGGCACGATTGTTTTTCATCGCATATCGGGCTGAGAAGCCTGGCCACGGATGAGTGGCCGCAGACGACTGCGACCACTCACTCATCCGTGGCGAGGCTGCATCTTTGCCCGATATCACCCTTCTTGGCATGTGGCATTGACCCCAGTCGTGTCTGGTGGTTGAACTTTGGAACCAGGCTGAAATTAGCACACATGCCAGGATAAAAATGATAGCACGAAGGAAAGATAAACAAGGAAGAAGAGAAAATGAAAGGGCGCTCGGGAGTGCTAAAGGAAAAAAAAACAGAGAGCGTATTTCATACGCGTTTAGAAAGAAGGCTCCTCCTTGGTACTCGTGCTTTGTCACTACCCTTGATCAACGAAGCGCAGAGACGTGTCTGGATGGAGTGAAAGCAACAAAGGGGTGAGACGATGGGAGGTTATTCAGAAAAGCACCTGGCTGTCTCCTTTACGCAGAGAATTGGGAAAGGGATATTACGAAAGCGAGAAAGAGAGAGAGACGATGAAAAAATTAAATGACCTGTTTATTTGCTAGCATGTGCGGGATTGGTGAAATATAGTTGAAAGGAAAGAACGTGAGCCACATCTGAGGCCGACTCTGTGCTGGGCGATGATGCCAGAAAAATGAAATATAACGTAGCTTTGTTACATGTTATAAAAAAGCAAAACCAATAAAGAAAAGAAAAATGCAACAAAACGTATTATGGCAGTTCTTAATTTATGTATGTATGACCAGCTGTTTACGAAAAGTGCGACAATGGTTTCGCAGCATTCTGTGCTGAGGATGGTTGCAGCCAGTGTATGAAGAATCTACTCCGGCAGAGAGCGTGTGTCATGTCCCTCTAGCATTTCTGAACGTTTTTTTAGGCTCGCTGGAACAGTGAGACTCATACGGAAGGTGGTTCATTGCTTTTAAGCATGCAGTTATCGCCTTTCGGGCTGTGGGCCACTTCTAGCTGCATTCAGCAGTTATGTGTAAAGGCCATTCCAAGCCACAAGCGCCGCCGAAAGCGTCTCCTGTGCACACAATTCACACACACACACGCTTGCAAAATGTAAAAAAAACGAATTTATTAAGCTTGATTGTTTCTATAAAATTGTACAAATATTACTTCTTTATTGAGTAACAGAAGATACTTCTACGGTGATGCATTATCGGCCTTCTTTTATAGCAAAAGTAACGTTAAACCAGCATTGGTAGAAGAGAGGAAAGGTGGCACATATTGTGAATGACATGCTCCCCTGCTTTCTTGAGATTAGGAAACCAAAGGGAACACCCAATGGTGTAAGTCGAAATTTCAGATAGTGAAATTAGGGCTCACGCACGCGCAAATCAATGTGTAACCGCGAAATAATTGGAAGGGAAATCTGGGTCACCGGTGTAACAGGTGTTCCTTTTTATTTCTACGGCGTTGATAGTTGCTTTCATGCTACGGCCTGGATCAAGAAAGCCACTTCCGAACCAGTTGATTTGGAAAACAAATGAGCCACGCAATGAGCTCGAAAAATATCTGTGCAAGAAGACAGCCTAATGAGCTCCTGGAGTGCATTGGCTGAAAGCGGAGTACGGGGCCACGTGTTTTTTTGTATGCACACTTTATTCGTGCTCATTTGCAAGCAACCGACACTGAGCCGTTTCCATGTGCGCAGAGCATCCTGGTTAAACAGTGGAGCAAGAAGCTATGAGCAAGGTACAAAAACAAGTGAACTATCCTGCTGACGTAGGCATGAGTAAGCGTGGAAAGGATGCTTCCATCTGTTTTGTTTTGTTTTTTTTTTTCACCTCGAGCCTGACTTCAATGTTGATCTTTTGCTCATAATGTTTTTTACCATTTCATACAAGCACAGTTCAAACAAGCATAGTTCATTCTTTCTGCGTACTTATTGTAAAAACTAAACTGACAGCTGGCCTGAAGACGGTCGGTGAATTATAAACGCCCTTAACACAGGGCGTACATCATTGAGATTGAAAAAATTCAGTGTTTGGAAGAGAATAATTTCTTTTTCGCCATTGTACTATCTAAAGCAACTTCACTTAAATAGAAGCACGGGATCGACTATGACGCGTGACACTGTTGTCGAAGTGCAGTTGCCGACTGTGGTACCTGAGCTATATATAGATAATTGTAGGCACGGCGTGTTTTCCTGAAGTTGTGCCATAAATAGCCCCACATGGAAGACATAAAACACGACTCCGACAGGCAGTATGTTGGACTAATCTCGATGACTTCAAGAACTCCACATGTGGGCGTGGCAACCACAACGCGAATGGTTATTTGCGTAGAGCACATGAGTAACTGAGACAATCCATACAAGGTGCCCCGCTTATCTTTAGCCTGAGTTGAAAAATATTCCGACATATTGAATGACTACGACATCAAATGCATGTTGTTGGCGGTTACCTGCAGTTAGTCAGACTAGTTGTGTTCTAATTATTCGTTTAATTAGACCACTTTTAATAAATAACTTTTATGCAGAGAAACTGAGCCAGAAATTCCAATAAAAAGTCGCTCATCAGTTTGCAAAACGTCCGCTTAGACAGTAGAGAGCTTTACATTTGTTAAGCTTTAGTGTTTTTGCGCTGATAACAACTGTCCACAAAATACAAACAAAACATGCTACGTGACAAGCCTACTCGTGCGCCAATACTGACGATGATTCTTTAATCGGCGCCAAATTACGTGGCAGCACACTCAAGGCTACGAAACGCAAGCACGACCTTTTTTACTACGCTTCTGAGTGTAGTCCACGAACGCTAACTTCTATATACTGCGTGGCATAAATGAAAATATAAAAAAAGACACCAATATCATGATCAAGATTGTCCCCATTGTTATTAAGAAGCTTACACTGTGCAGGATTTTCCTTCTTTACTGTTTCTAGTTTTCTAGTCTTCTGGTGTCATTTCACCTTTTTCCTGCCCCGGTAAACAACGATGGCGTTCCTCGGTTGCAGCATGTTCACGCCGAAGCTTGTGAGCGAGCATGACTGTGTGTTCGTTGGGTGATCTGTGTTCATCAAGCAAGAAGAAACCAACCTCCGCGGTGATCTAGTGGCTAAGGTACTCGGCTGCTGACCCGCTTGTCGTGGGATCGAATCCCTGCTGCGGTGGCTGCCGTTTCGATGAAGGCGAAAATGCTGTAGGCCCGTGTGCTCAGATTAGGGTGCACGTTAAAAAACCTCACGTAGTCGAAATTCCCGGAACCCTCCACCACGGCATTTTTCATAACCATCTGGTGATTGTGGGGCGTTAACCCCCACATATGCATAAATCAGCAGAAAGAAACGAAGATAGTGGTGCGTCTTGAAATATTTTTTTTTCTGCACGTGCAATCAGCGAGAAACAAGCGCAAGGATTTACTGTAAGGGAGGCGCTCTTTGGCCAACGACTGGTCCTTGTGCCATTGAGCACCACACATCATCTCACTGTAAGGGATGCTACTAGCATCCCTTTTAGTCAAGTATTAAGCTTTAAGGAATCTGTTCACATCAATCAGAGTTTCAAAAATTGCAGGACAATAAAGAATGTTCTAGTTACAGAAAAATATCCATCACAATTATAAGATGACGCAATAAAACGTGCCGATATGCATAATCGAAGAACGCTATTGTGCGCTGCTAGAACTTGACTCCCTCACCGCAGACAAATCACCCATTCCGCGTCAGGTTCGCGTGTTTCCGATGTGCTAAAAAAGCACCATAATATTCCTATGCAAAGCCAATGCCTCAGAACCATTTTTGCAGAACCGCCTAAAAGAATGTATCGCAAGGCCAAAAATTTTCCAGACATACTCTCATCATCACCCTCGCAAACAGACTGCCCTGATGCCCAAGGATGGATGCCATCCTTGTTGATGCAAAGTGTGTCCGTACGTGCACGCATTCCACGAAGTCACCAGTACTGATTCTAACGTTTCCTTAAAAATCAAAGGCAATCTTGACTGAGACTCTAATAACGTAATATACATGATAGAACGTGTACTATGCAAAAAAAGAAAACAACAACAGTACATTGGGTAAACAGAAGGACATTATAGGGAGCGTTTTAAGAATGATAAATTTCATGCTAACACATTGCTCCACTTGTCCATTTTAAGATACGTACACCTCCCTGAATACTCTTTTGATTGATATGAGGGGTTCAACGTCCCAAAACCACTATATGATTATGAGAGACGCCGTAGTGGAGGGCTCCGGAAATTTTGACTACCTGGGGTTCTTTAACGTGCACCCAAATCTGAGTACACGGGCCTACATCATTTCCACCTCCATCGGAAATGCAGCCACCGCAGCCGGGATTCGATCCCGCAACGTGCGGGTCAGCAGCCGAGTACCTTAGCCACTAGACCACCGCGGCGGGGCCTGAATACTATTTTGAAAATCGTGAGGTCACACTACTCGAATATGCTTTCCGCACGAATTATGATAAAAAATTCCGTCAGTCATTCCTAATCTATAGGTTTGACAACATCGCGTTTGGCCTGAATGAAAACGTATGAAATCTCGGTTGCCTACCTGTGTAACCTGTATCACTCTGTTTATCTGTTCTCAACAGTGCTCAGCAAGTCGCTTTATATTGTCTATATTGGTTGCTTACGTAGAATCTTTATAATTTTTTTATATAACTCTTTCTTGTTCTTTTTTTTTTGCACTTCCTACTTCTGGTCAGTCTACATATAATTTTAGGCGTTTATGCCCTTTATTTGTAAACAACGTGCTCGCCCCTTGAAACAATATCTTTTTCACGCGTGTATCAGGTGCCCTTCACATCGATTAACATGCATTTATCTATTCTCACACATCGCCTTTCATGTGATTTTTCATATCTTCAACTTACCTGTTTCATATTTGCATCTTACCTTCATCTGCACCTGTATTATATGACCAGCACTCAGGCCATGCACTGTATTCAAAAGAAGGCTAGAGCAATGGTTGAAACGTCAATAAATTTACTTTGCACGTTCGTCTACTTCAGTGCGAACAATGGTACCCAGACCCAGCATAACTTTTCAGTATATATATGTATGTATATATATATATATATATATATATATATATATATATATATATATATATATATATATATATATATATATATATATATATATATATATATATATATATATATATATATATATATATATATATATCTGTGTGTGTGTGTGTGTGTGTGTAGCGCAAGACTAATTATCGAAGTTTTTTCAGAAATTTTATCAGTTTAATGTACACCCATGGTACGTCAAAGATTACCAAGAAATTTACGAAGGAATGTTGCTGCTATTGCTGTTCTTCTCTCCAAGCTGGTTGTTAATCATGTACTATCGCTGTAGAATGTACATAAAAAGAGTTCATATCAAACTTCGTGAGTGAGATCACGTGCTTATAGATTCAGATTGATCAGAACTGTAGCCATCTTCTGCTCAAAATTATCCAGAAATGTTCCGCGCTCTACAAGAATCAGTTGAAAGCTAGCCTCAAAATATATGCGAAGATATTCGAGAATTCCCGTTTTGAGCAACGTTATAAGCATTAAACCAAGGTATACGCTAAGCCACGGTGTCGAATACTTTCTTCTCAAGAACATTTGAACCAGCACCTTCTTTTATTTCTTAGGATAATACGTTTCAGAAAGAAAAGTTTGCCTTGGGGACATGTTCATAACGACAAAAGGATGCACGCCTGTGGACAGACTAATTCACATGGCTCTTATTGTGGAACTAGCAGCCCAATGCAACCAAAACTTCTCATATGAACCGGGCTGTCAACAATACCACACTGAGTGAGGAAGCGGCCAGTACAAGCCTCTTCGACCTGATCGAAGAGTTTTCAGGCAGCAATGTACACTGAACGTGACAGGCACTCACGTCTGTGTACAAAGAGCGTCGCAAGAACAGGGACAGTGCCCAAGAAGTTCGTCTCTGTCTGGAAGTTCGGATGCGATTCTGAGCAGTGTGCCAAAGAGAAACCAATCCGTTGAGAGAGAGTGACGAGTCGAATAGGTATTAGTGAGCAAAAAGAACCGAAGTTCAGTTATACTGACCGCGCCGCAGGCTAAGCCCAACGGATTGCGAAACTGGGCCAATAAGTTCGCAGAACCACGGAGACAAAAGCACAAATATAAACGCACTGGAGTGTGTACAAAATATTGTAGAAACAAAGCAATAAACAAACGTGCAACTGGCTGCCGGGGGCCAATACAGCGCTAAGAAAATGATAGACTGCAAAGAGAAACGGACGAACGAAGACGCATCAACTACCATTGAAGTAAAGCGAGCATGAATCGCTGTATTGAAGGCAATAAGAGGCCTCATTTGGACTCTTTTGTACGGAACTGATGCAACTAACTGTTCTGGAACTGCACCGTTGCTGGTGGTCATGCGAACTGGTTCTCGCTTTGCGCCCTTTTGTGTCGAGTGCGATTGTGCAGGGTCGTGAGGCCGTGTCACTGTTAGCGAATCAGGCGGGCTTTGGCCGCTGGGAGCTCTCGCCGAGATACACGGAAACGTTGTTTGTTGCTGAAGTGTCCGCAGAGACTAGATGGAGCAGTGGCCAAAAAAAGGTAACATGAAATGAGGTCGTTGGATGAACAGAGCGGAAACGGCATATCGCTTGGTACAGGTGGTTCAGTGTGCCATTTATGTTATAGGAAAGCAAGTCTGGAAAATATAAAAAAGAATACCTACATTTTAGTATAAATGTATACAAAAAAAGGGAACAGCAAACGGAAAGTTGCTTGGTTAAAGGGAGTACGAAATAGTAAAACAACACCGCAACTGCTGTTGTATTACTGGTAGCCGTGAAAGTCTCTGGGCCTATCTCTGCAGCAGATCTGTTGGTACACTGCACTATAAAGGAACAATCATCTCACAAATGACGTTTTCAACAACTTCAGGGCTGATGTCATAATCTATAAATGCTGAAGGAACAAATGTCGTAACATGACGCTGTCTTGGCGTTAGTGCACATCACTGTGCTGAGAGTTTTTAAGTATACGAGGGTTCTACTTAGTTCACATTTATTATTTGCTCGAGTTTATACGTGTGACGTCGAACTGGAGCATGGCCGTAAGTTAAGGCATTTATGTACACTGCCACACTGTCTTCCAAAACATACAGACGTGTTCTGTTATCCCACGTGCTTTCGTAGAAAAAGTTTGAACAAAAGGAAAGAAGAAGAGTAAGTATATTTACACATAAATTAACTTTTGTGAGACGTGTGGCAGTTCTGGTTACTTGAAATACATATTAAAAACACACAGACGCACACACACAGACGAAAAGAAATGTGTACTTGCTCATCATCTCCACCTACCCAGCAAAACCTAAGTTCTAGTTATACTTCAAGACTTTGGATATCGGGCATCATATTATAGTTCACCGACGTTATTCGCTGTATCAATTACTGGCAGGCGCTGTAAAAGGAATTCTCAAGGCACATACAGGAACATTGTCCAAGCATGCAGGTTTGTATGCACGAACAGCAGGCATAAAGTGCTGCTTTGTGGGGTGTGGCTTGATGAGACCACTGTGACTGAGCAAATAATTGCGGCGTAGTCGTCGATGGCTTATCTTACATGACGCTGTTAAAGCCTCTGCATTTGGCGTAGTTGTTTCAAAGAGTAGTGCCGCTGCACAGTAACACCCCGTGTCAGAGGAATATATGGAAGCCGTCCACCATTGAATCTCCTTATGCCGACCTTTGATGCTGCCACGTACACGAAACGTGTTACGTTTCCCACTTCGACGCGCCGTCGTGCACTGCTAATTATTTATAAAATCGTCATGGTGCCACATAACTGGCACACCATAAATACCACTGGGGCAACTCTTAGCAGAAATACCAACGCATAATAGTTGTTCCTCGCATCTGAAAACAACGTTCGATTGTGCCCCTCTGAGGCAAGACATGGCGGCAATGTCTGCATGCACATGCGTGTTGATTAGGGCCCATGTTCATACTCTCGCAGCAATCTCAACACCTGTTTTTAGAACGTGCTGGCAGCACGGGCACCGTCATATACAATTGGCGCACAATGGGCCAAGGAGTCAAAGCGAGGAGGCGTCAGAAAGCGGGGGCTGGAGACCACTACACCAAATGGGCCTTACAAAGGAGCTACTGCGCTGTTAACGGATGCCAAGCTTTCTGCGCAATGCCTAAAGCGCAGAAGAATCTGCGAAATGGTTTCTATAAGGACAGGATGCGCAGTTTGAAGAACCGCGTTTCGAGTGACGAATGCGGCATTTCGCAACGATGCAGGGGCCTATGGGCAGATTCATGTTTCACTAGGGGCACGTTAGTCATATTTAGGAGGAGCGCAGGGCAGGCAGGTGTGGTCGAGTGTCATTTTGTGCTCTGTGTCTCATTTCAGAAAGACATTTTAGGAGGAGCACGTGTCCGGAGTGCCACACCTTTGCTACGGCACTGCAACAACGTGCTCTGTCACTTGTATATGCCGACGAGCACTCAACCAATTTCGCTTGTGATAAGGACAGTTCTGTGCAAACGGCGTTTGCAGATCACAAGCTACGAATTGAATGCTGATCACACACTTCACAATCTCCTCGTCGGGAAAATATCTCGGTTGCCCATCAGCGACAGCGTCTGTGATGCGTATGCTTGAGAAAGGGGTGGTGACTTCTTTAGTTGCACAGGAAGCAAATATCACCAAGCTTCATCTAAATGATCTGCATCTTGGCAATCAATGTGTGCCACCTTCAGAGTCATTTTTGGTGCGATTTTTTTATATTTAACGAGACATGGCGTTGCGGGGATTTAAGGGCAAAATACTGCGTTGAATCGTTGACTTGTCGAAGCACTGGCAAGTTTTTGTAGTTACGCAGGAGGGCCCAACGTCAGGACATGTCCCCAATCACGGAGTGTCACAAGGCAGCGTGCTAAGACCTTACAGTCTCTTTATTGCAGTCATGGTGCAGCTCCCGCATAATCTTCCACCTAACATCAGATGTTCAGTATATGTTGGTGATATAAGTATATAGACGTCTGGTTCATCGTTTTTGGATCTCCAACAAGCTTTACAAGAAGGACGGGATTATGTAGACCGTTTTCTAAGAAAAATAGGCATGGCACTCAGTCTGGCTAAAACAGCCATACTACTGTTTACATGAAAAGTACCTGAAGATTTCCAGATTATTCGGCAAAACCAGCCTATTCAAAGGTAAAAGCTCATAAATTCTTGGGAGTCATTTTAGGCAGGAGACTAACATGTTCGCCTCATGTTCAGTTCCTTGAACAAAACGTGAATCAGGCCATTCGAATCCTCCGGCATCTCTGCAGTGCTAAATGGGGTGGTATTACAGAGTCTTTATTAGCCCTACATGGTGCGTGGATACGCCCCATCGTAAGTTACTCACTGCCTCTGCTGCACGGACTTCCAATCTCTACCGAAAAGAGACTCCACTTGTTATCGGCAAGGAGCTTGAGGGCATGTCTGGGGCTGCCACGGTCAACTTCCAGTGCTTTAGTGTATTCAGAGGCTCGACAACCACTTTTGGCAGTACTTCAAGCTAAAGAAACATCTCGAAATTGATTTTAAAATTTCACGCAACATAAACGTCATTCTTTATCTAGTGCACTAACACAGAGGACGGTATCAGTGTAGTGTATCATCATTCCAAGCAATAGTAACAGGATTTAAACAATGGAAACCATCAAAACCATCTTGGACGCTTTCGCTTCTCAATGTTATCTGTGAAACAGATGGCATACGGAAGAAAGCAGACATGGCGCCTCTAGTAGCGGCACAGATGGTGCTTCATCATTTTCATATAATGCGTAATGAAAAAACGAAGATATATACAAATAGATGATGCAATGAAGAAGCGTCAGCCTGTGTGGTCTTTATACCCGAAATTCAGAAGAAGAGAATGTACAAATTATCGCACAAATATTCATTGACGAAAGCAGAATCGGTGGCTATCTTTGAAGCAGTTAAGCTTATCTGCGAGAATTCTGAGCCACGAAAGTAAGTGATATGCGCTGATAGCAAACCTGTCCTTCACCTAATCAATAATGCGAGATCACTTTACAAAAATGATGAAATAGCACAATGTATTGCAGAAACTGTGGAATATGCCTCAGCGTAGGGTCACAACGGCGTATTGCAATGGATACCCAGTCACATTGGAATAAAAGGAAATGAAGAGGCTGACAGCCTCGCGAAGAAACAATTGAGAGACGAACGGGATTGCGCAATCTCTATGTCTTGGGCAGATATTCGACATTTTGTAACGCATTGCTCGATAGAGAAGTGGTTTGATAGCGCTAAATCAAAGCAATCAGTACTTTATGGAGTTGATCCACACAGAAAATTTTTCATAGTGACAGATCGCCTGCGACACTTAGAGACATTTATCTAAAGACTTCGATTGGGATTAGCATACACAAAAAGTTTCCTGCACAAAATACATCAATCCAATTCCCCGGAATGCCATTCTGATCATGCAGAACAAAACGTTCATTCTTTTGGAGTGCGTTAAATACGCGAATGAAAGAGAAAAATTGAAGAACAATTAGCAAGTTTAGAAACGGCCCCTCACATTACAGAAATTACTTGGACCATTGCCTGAGATGCATCTTCAGAAAAAGGCAAACATCTTCCTGACAGACTTCTTAGTGAATACCGGACTGGTAAGGCGCCTGTGATGGACAGTCGGATGGATATAAATGAAATGTGTTATTGCCTATACTGACAGTAGAAAAGGAAGGTGTGCGTGTGAACAGTTTATGACAATGCGAACTGCTGCCAGCAAACTGTGTATTGGCCTGATATTTCCACTGGTTTAAGTGTGCTATTGTGTTATTTGAGATTTTCATATTCAGGCACCGTTCAGCATTATTCTTTCTTTTTTCGCTTCAGAGCTTACTGATAAGGAGTAGCCGAGGCAATATGGACCTGAACCTCTCCGCAACAAAACAGTGAGAACAGAACAGAACAGAAAACATTAAGTGGTGGTAGGGTAATTTGCAATTTATGTGCTGTATAAAATAGGTGAACTCCGACAAAACATTGTCTCTGACTGAGAGCTTTGACAAACCACATGAGAGGCATAATGAATCAGCCTGTCTCTGACTGAAAGCTTTGACAAAGCCCATGAGAGGCACAATGAATCAGCCTATCAGCAATTAGGTGTTGATATGCCTTTCGCGTTCAATAACTACACCAATGGGGCGGCAACCTTTCACCAAGGCAACAGCTTATTTTTGAAGAACGCTAAAGAGTTCACTCCTGTACTTTCCCTCTCAGTGCTATCTCATTGATTGGCTTCTTGCGTATCAGGTTCTGTTGATCCTTCTTCAAGTCTAGGCGAATTCAAGACCGTACCATTCTACGGTCACTGCATGGTACCTTGCAAACCACTTCCACATCATTATAAAAAGTCTATTTCGCTCTTATTTTCGCCATTAGGGCTCCTCCAAGTCCACTTGCGGTTTCCTCGTTTTCGGTAAAAGGTATTCGAAATCCGTCAATTATTGCGTTCTGCGAATTCTACTAGTAGCTCTCCTTTGGCGTTTCTAGTCCCGATGCCATAATCTCCTACTGCCTGGTCTCCAGCCTGCTTCTTCCCTACCTTAGCATCAAAGCCTCCCATCAGTATAGTATACTGTGTTTTCACATTCTCCCCCTCCCCATGTGTAGGGTAGCAAACTGGACGCATAGTCTAGTTAACCTCCCTACCTTTCCTACATTCCTTCTCTCTCTCTCTACCTTACTCATTGCCGATTCCACGTCTTCATAGAAGCTTTCAACTGAAGCGTCATCATGGCTGGATGTAGGCGCGTAAGCCTGTACCACCTTCTTCTCGTATCTTTTATTCAGTTGAATTACGATACCTACCACCCTTTCATTAATGCTATAGTATTCCTCTATGTTTCCAGCTATGTTTCTGTGAATTAGGAACCCCACTCCCAGTTCTCGCCCCGATAGCAAAGAACGTGTCCATTCTGTAGCACCGTATTGGGCTCATCTGTCCTCCTAACCTCACTGAGCCCTATTATATCCCATTTAACACCCTCTAGCTCCTGGAATAGTACAACTAGACTTCCTTCACTAGATAAGTTTCTAGCGTTAAACGTTGCCAAGTTCAGGTTCCAATGGCGGCCTGTCCGGATCCAGGGATTCTTAGCACCCTCTGCAGCATTTCAGATCTAACCGCCGCTGTGGTCAGTTGCTTCGCAGCTGCTGGGGACTGAGGGCCATGAGTTATTTGACGTATGCATGTGGGAGGTCCTCGGCTTCAGAACAGGTACTCGGCTCTTAGTGAGGAAAGCAACCTTAGCGTAGATACAGTGAATGATAATATGACAAATATCATTACAGAGTGTGCAATGGAAGTTGGAGGTAGGGTAGTTAGACAGGACACTGGCAAGCTTTCCCAGGAAACGAAGAATCTCAATAAGAAGCGTCAAATCATGAAAGTCTCAAGTACAACAGACAAAATAGAACTGGCAGTGCTTTGAAAGTTGATTAATAGGCATAATGTATGCGATGTAAGAAGGTATAACAGGGAGAAAATTGAACACGTTCTGAAGAACGGAGGAAGCGTTAAAGCAGTGAAGAGGAAACTTGAGATAGACAAAAATCGGATGTATGCACTAAGGGACAAAGAAGGCAAAATAACTAACAATATGGATAGGATAGTTAAAATAGCGGAGGAGTTTTACAAAGATCTGTGCAGTAGCCGGGACAACCACGATTTAATACTATAAGAACTAGCTGTAACCCAGATGACACCCCACCAGTAATAATAGAATAAGTCAGAAAAGCTTTGGAGAGCATGCAAAGAGGCAAAGCTGCTGGTGAGGATCAGGTAACATCAGATCTCCTGAAAGATTGAGGACAGATTGTGTTAGAAAAACTAGCCGCCTTGTTTACGAGGTGTCTCCTGACGGGAAGAGTACCAGAGTCTTGAAAGAACGCTAACATTATCTTAATACATAAGAAAGGAGATGACAAGGACTTGAAGAATTACAGGCCGCTCAGCTTGCTCTCTGTAGTATACAAGCTATTTACAAAGGTAATTGTCAACATAGCAAAGAAAACATTGGAATTCAATCAACCAAACGAACAAGCAGGATTTCGAACCGGCTACTCAACAATCGACCACATTCATACTATCAATCAGATAATAGAGAAATGCTCAGAATATAATCAACCACTATACATGGCCTCCATAGATAACGAGAAGGCATTCGATTCAGTAGAAATATCAGCCGTCATGCAGACACTGCGGAATCAGGGCGTCGATGAAGTATATATAAGCATCCTGGAAGAAATCTACAGGGGATCAAATGCTACCATTGTGCTTCATAAAGAAAGCAACTGAATACCAATCAAGAAGGGTGTAAGGCAGGGGGACACAATCTCCTCAACGCTATTTACTGCGTGCTTACAGAAGGTTTTCAGATGCCTAGATTGGTACCAGTTAGTGTTTAGAGTTAATGGAGAATACCTTAGTAACCGGCGCTTCGCCGATGACATTGCATTGCTGAGTAACTCAGGGGACGAATTGCAACTCATATACCACAAACTGCAAACTCATATACCACACAAAGTGTGATGAATGTAATACCGGTGAATATTAGAGAATTTTTGAGATAAGAATTATTTGTGAAACGTCCATTATTGCTTTGTCTTTTATTTACTCTAGTCTTAGTTTTCCCCTTCCTTGTGATGGACATCATGCATGTTTGGTTTGCTATGGTCGCTTTTCGCGGCCGATAATACTGTTATCGTGTTATTTTTCAGCGTGGTAGGCCGAGTCAAGCTATGAAATGCAGCTTTTCGGCCTCTTTATAATTACCAACGTCTTTCAGTACCTAACACGTGGTTACAAAAAACTCGTAATCAAACCAAGGAGTGGTTTCAACGGCAAGTGTGGACCCAACGATCATGAGTTCGTGAGGCACAACGTAAAAGTCGTTTTGCTCCGAAGGACACACGCTAATAACTATGGTTGTTCCCATTGGCACTGTCTAACAGTGCTGGCTGTCTGTGCAAAACAAGAATGCATTACTGCACTACAACTACGCTCGAGTTTTATTTCAAAAGAAGCAGGCGCATAAAGTGCAATGCCATGTCGAGTAAATTGCGGCCTTCCTGGAATATTTGCGATAAATAAAGCATCGTTTTACTGAAAGAGCGAGTATGATCGGCACCGCTGCTATAAAATACTGAAACACCATAAAGGCATGCAGTAAGGTGATCAAACAGACATACAGTCAAGCAAGACATAGTCATTTCGCTCTGCCATGCATGTTGTACCTAAAGGAATCACTCCCTCGTGGCTGAAACGGGTCTCTTGACGACGACGAAAAGTCGTGTCAGAGTCTCATTTGTGTCCCGCAGCAATGTAGGTCAAGAGCTATGCTCTCCAATTAACCCATGGCATCGACTTCTACGATGCACGCAGCAGACAGGAGCAACCGAAGCTCGTGGGGAGTATATGTACGGGACACAAATTGGTGGATCAATTGCTCGGGCTAATTCAGTGCACTGAGCTAATGTTAATCAGGGACCTCGGAACGTGCCATTCAACATGCAACTACAGAAGGAGGCGGCTTTCTTCTGTGAAAGTATCAAATCGGCCAATTGCCGCAAAGCCTAGTGAAGATAATAAGGTAGAATGCTGTATCTCAAGTTATGAACAACGCTAATACAAATTACGAATACTTTTTTTTTATTTACCCAAGTATTTCCCTTTTGCAAAGCCAGAGTGGAAGTGCCGTCTTATAAGTGTACGAACCTCGACGGTAAGATGTAGGACACTCCGGTAAATTATCATTGTCCTTGACACAAGAGAGTCGTGAAAAGAAAGACCTTTTCTCGACTCTGACCTCAGCCATGTGAATGATGCTTATTCTTTCTGATTAGAAATATCCCTGTTAGATAAGAAACAAAAAATGTTCTGGAATTGACGAAATGAGTCAGAATTTTACTAGTGCTGCTTTCTGCTCACTATTAGCCTGAAGTTGCATACGTATGCCTGAAGTTGTCACGTATGCATGGTACTGTGAGCAACCTAATTTCGGTATTCCTGTTTTAGACAGAATCATGACTCACGTATATATTGATATAAATCGTTCAATTATGCATCCCGAAAATACATTGTGCTATAAAAATAAAAATATAAACGCCACTGTTGAGGACTTCAAAAAAATTGAAAACAAGGGTTTCTTCGAAGAACATTTTAGGTCTAAGTAAACCATCATCTGTTACATCGCTTTTACCAGTGTCCACTATGGCGGTTTCTGTCTATTCTAACTATGAATACAATTACGGAAGTGGAAGATTACGTGACGTAGTAAACGTTACAATTCAGTACAATGACAAATGTACATAAGCCTGTCAAAGTTTTTAAAGGGACCCCGCAGCCATATTCCAATTATCCACGAAATGAATTTAATAAAGTTGCCTAATGCCTGACGATTAAATTCCCACAAGAAGTTGTATATTCAGTCCAGTACGAGCGGAGTCAACAAAGATTTGTACTAGCACTAGAAGCACTAGAAGCTAAACAGGGAGGAATGTCATGGAGGCAGAAGGTACGTATTGCGGGCTTCGTAACCTTGAGCACTTTCTCTCTCTCTCTCTTTGTGCGTGTGTGTGTGTGTTTGTGTGTGCGTGTGAGAGAGAGAAAGTGTGTGTGTGTGTGTGTGTGTGTGTGTGTGTGTGTGTGTGTGTGTGTGTGTGTGTGTGTGTGTGTGTGTGTGTGTGTGTGTGTGTGTGTGTGTGTGAGTGAGCGAGTGAGTGAGTGAGTGAGTGAGTGATTGCACTAGCGGACACATCGCGGCCTTTTGCGGCGGCCCCAGTCAGTCCCAAGCACGCCATGCCGACAAGAGCCAAATGGCGTTGTCGAAATATTTCGACAAACTTATGACGAAATATTTTCTTTAGTTTAAAGCATCATTTGTCGAGAGAAGAGAAAGTGATTTTGATTTGACATTGAGAGTTCCAGGCCACGTGCTGCGCTATAATTGTGGAGACGGAAACCGGCGTTGCCCTGGTTGAAAACTTCATTTTCCTTTTTATTGCGAGCTTACGCGTTGTCCCGCCCTGCACTCGGTCATTCACGAGTCCTCTGCACAGCATGGTGTTTCGGGCCAAGCTTTTGTCGTGGTAGATTCAACAATGACATTTCGCACACGTATTCTCTGGCATGGGAGCCTGGACTACTTACCGACAGCGCTTTCTGACCATTCCCAAAAGGTGTTGCACGGCCTTCTTGAAGGTAAACGTAGTCATCTCTATCTGGGTATGTGCATTTTCTTCTCCTTTAAACAATTTAGTTTAAAGACGTCTCTGGATACAATACGTGAGCTCAAGGAGGGTTTAAAAATGATTAAACCTTCTTGCGTGAACTCTTCCTAATTCATTAAGTTACAAATAAAGAACAAAAAGGAAACTGCAGCGACATTCTACTTACTTTTTTCATATCGCTTCTTCAACAACGCTCGAAATGAACAGTAAACGACGTTTTTCACATTTGCTTACAATGTAAGCTCACGCACTTTCGGGTTAAGTTTTCTTGTTACCCAGATAACAATATAGCATTCTTGAAAAACAGAAACATTGATAGTTCAAGCATTGCTTCGAATCAGTGACGCGACGGAGAAGTGTTTCTCTAGACAAATGCCGACGTACGCTAAGACCTTCGATTCGTTGATTAAAATATATCGCTTCAAGTTCCGCTAAAGAGGATTGAAATGTTGAGCTCCATTACAATGATACGTAAAGCAACACTTCAGAACCTCCATTAAAAAACATTGTTCAACGATCTATAAGCCACCCGGATAGCAGAGAGTGCGTTCGAGTTGCCTCTATCTCTTGCTACAAGACACGATGGCAGCGGTCGACTTAGTAGTGCCTGAAATAAATTAAGAGGGCCACGACACAATCTCCCAGCAATTTGAGGTTTTCAGTGAAACACATCAGTAGACAATATTTTGAATTTAAACAACTATGAAAAATGCGCCCTTCAAAAATATTTCAGTAGAAAGTATAATTTAGAATTCATCAGCTATAAACCTCGCGCACAGCAGCTGTTGTTTTGATTTGGTGAGAAGTGGAGGCGAGAATGTTTTGTTCCCCAGGAGAACGCAGAAGGGAGTGCATCGTCGTGTTCCACAACAACTGCCGAAGGCAGGCCTTCGTGATTGCAGCGCTTTATTTCCTGATACATTAATCAACGAACGCCCTCTCTGCATGCTCTCATGAGGCCATCGGAAACCACCCGACGGCGCGCACTGTACTGAGGCACCGGGTGTGGTTTCCGCCGAACCTATCGCCTCACCAAACTCATTATGTCCTCCTTCCACTCTCCTTGCTATCCTTGTTTCTCATCCTCCACTGCGCTTCGCGTTCGCTCTTTTTTGTGCATATTCGCTCTGTTAGTTACGACGATGTCTACGCTTCCGAACACAGGAACGAATGCCTAAGATCTGAACTGAAAAACTTGATTTGGGCTGGACATGTGCCAGTAAACCTAGCGGCAAATTACAAGAATCTGCTGCAGCATCCCACACGGGAAGTGACGCTTCGATCAACGCACGTCTTTTTAAAACCCGATTTATTAAGCCCGTGTGTGAGAGGAATGCGTTGCAGAAGCTAGAGCAGCCACAAGGCATTGGAAACGGGAGATGTTTGATATTTAGGGGAAAGTTAGTGGTTAGCACAGACTGACATTACTCTGAATGATGTCATGAATTTTTTGAGGTTGTAGCAGCAGGAGCTTTAGAATACGCGAAAGAGAAGTTTCTTGCTCCGTCCCCACGAGCTTGCCGAAAGTGTGAGCGTTGTTATGCCAGCGAGTCCTCGTCAAACGTCCGTGCCTCTGAAAAAGGCAATCTGGGTCAAGGCCAGCCCGCAGTCCGCCTGACGGGAACAACTCGACGGCGTGAACACGCGCGGCGCCTCTCTGGCCCACGTGCATTGAGTCAGCGGCGCACGTGACATCGAGCCGGCGTCCTCGTGTCTGGTGGTCTGACGCATTGCGCGGCGACCCCATCGGAGGAATCTGCCCTGACGACCAGCGGCGCTTCTAATTGGACATTTTTGGTTGGACCCGGTGCCTATAAAAGAAGCCCTGCGGTGCGTCGCGATCGGAGGTCCTATGAGAGAGGAGTCCCCATGTCGGAGAGCCGACATGTGTGTGAGTCGGCGGTCTTAGGCGAAAAGCTGACCTATGTGTTAGAGAGGAGAGCTCGGCTCTTCGAGTCTCTGTCGGCCCCAGTGCCGAAATTGTAACGCCTCTGTATATATGCTGTACATAAACCTTGTTTAACTCACCGTCGTCTCGTCCGCTCGTCTTATCAGCTCTGCGCAGAAGCAGTCGCGAGCTGATAAACATACGCTACCAAACGGCTGGTGACCTTCCCGGCGGAGTTGGAAGCAGTGGCGCCTTCGGGACCGTGTTGGCGTCGCCGTCTTTCGCAACAGTGGTGGCTTCGGCGGGATCGGTCCGTCTTTCGCAACAGTGGTGGCAGCGGTGGGATCGGTCCGTCATTCGCAACAGTGGTTGGCAGCTGCGGGATCGGCCGGCGTCAGCGACATCGATGCGGTGAGTGCCTGATGTTTTCCCCTCAGTTCACCAGACTACTCTAGCTCAGGTTGTAGTAGTTTAGAGAAGGGCTGTGTGAAGCATTCGAGTGAGCTTTGATCGTTTCAAGCAAAGTCGGAAGTCCTTTGAAACCAAAGTTAATGCGGAGGGGGTAAACACGGGAGAGTGAAAAATTGCTTGCGCGTCTTGCTAGTTGACTTATAGTGGGTACGGCAAGTAAATTGTTAACAGGGGCAAACAGCAAGAGGCTAGTGTGAACGATGGAGAACCTTAAAGTGAAGGAACTCATCGAAATTTGTGAGGAACTCGGCATTACTTTGGGCCGTGCGAAACGAAAGCAAGCGATCCTTGAGATCATGAAGGATGAGGGAGTGTCGGCTGAGGAAGTCGATGAGGCCTAAGTGGATATTAAAGCACGCCGCGAGGAGGCTGAAAGGCGAGAAGCTCGCGAACGTGAAGAAGTTGAAAGGCGCGAACGTCGCGAGCGCGAGGAGGCCGAGAGGCAAGAGCGCCTAGAGTTGAAACGATTAGAATTGGCAATCCTACAGTGTTCGCAGGCGCCTAGCGTAGCTTCTCCGACGATTCAGGTCAGCGGTTTTAGAATTCGGGACCAACTGCCACCGTTCGTAGTAGGCGAGGACATGGCGAAGTATCTCGTCAAGTTCGAACACGTCTGTGAGCGAAACGCTTTGGAGCAGTCTCTTTGGGCGCGGAACCTGTTAGCTCTTCTTCCCGGCGAAGTGTCCGACGCGATAACTTGCTTGTCGAGGGAAGCGTTTGAGAGCTATGACGAGGTTAAGGAAGTGTTCTTGAGACGTTATAAGTTGTCACCCGAGGCTTTCAGGCAAAGGTTCCGGTATGCTGAAAAAGGGAATGAGTCACACGTTGACTTCGCGTTTCGTCTTAAGGCCGATTTAATTGAATGGCTCAAGTGCGAAGGTGTTTATGACGACCGCGATAAAGTGGTGGAATGCGTTGCATTGGAGCAATTCTACCGCTGCATCGAGGATAATGTCAGACTTTGGCTGCAGGACAGACTTGGTGAAGTACAGCTAAACAAGGCAGCAGAGTTAGCTGAGGAGTATTATACTCGCCGAAAGTTGCACAGCAGGGCAGTGCGCGTTGAAAAGGATGAGAGAAAAGAGGGCTTTTCAAAGAAACCTGATCAACGGAAACCCACTCCGCACCGTAATTTCAAGAAGGACCCGTCTCTTACGAAGGACAGTGTAGGGGAAGGGCAAACAGAAGCGGAGAAATCGAGTGAGGTTTCTACCACACAGGCATTTGAATCGGAAAACAAACGGAAGCCGCTAATCTGCTACAACTGCAAAAAGGAAGGACACATCGCGAGAAACTGTCAGGAAAAGTTTGCGTTCGCAACGATCCGAGAATCAGAAAGAAACATGCGGTTGTTGGAGCCGTATCTCCAAGAAATTAGGGTGAATGAGAAAACGTGCCGAGCACTTAGAGACTCAGCGGCAACCATGGACGTTGTCCATCCTTCATTGGTGTCTCCGGATGACTTCAAAGGAGAATGCGCGTGGATCTGGCAGGTCGCCGAGGAGCAGAGTGTTCGCTTACCAATCGCCACGGTTGTCATTAAAGGCCCGTTCGGTGAGCTTCGCACCGAAGCGGCTGTGTCTGCTGCGCTAAATGATCGTTTTCCTTATCTTTTCTCCAACAACTCGGAGCAGCTTCTCAAAGAGCAGGGCAAATCGTTCTTCCCCAACTTAGCGTGCATGGCTCTCACGCGATCGCAAGCGCGGAAGCTATCGCGGCAGCTTGATCTGGTTCAATGCGGTGAACTCTCAAGTGACCTTGTCGGTGGGTCGACGGAACCCCAGAAAGGAGAGTCTCCGCATGAGTCATGTGAGCAGTCACGCGAGCGGCCCGTCGCCGAACCGATCGGCGCGGTTTCCGTAGAAAGGGGAGACGACATGGCGCCATTGAGTCAGAGCGAGAGGGTTGCAACGCTCTCGCCTGTAGCGGAAAGTTGGAGTGAGCTGCCGAGAGTTGATCGAGAGACGCTCATTCGAGAGCAGCGTGAGGATCTCTCGATTGAAGCGCCAGTGGAAAGCCAAATTGAAGCGCTGGTGGAAAGCCAGAAAAACGCGGCAAAAGTGCTGTCGAAAGAGCACTACCTCGGAATCGGTGAAGAAGCGTGCTTTTGAAGTAGGGAGTCAGGTAATGCTGCTGCAGCCGTTCAAAAAGAACAAGCTTGAGGTTGATTGGAAAGGGCCCGCCGAAGTATTATCGAAGCCTTGCGATACAAATTATGAAGTGAAATTAGGAAGGCGGCCGGACAAAATTTACAACTTGATGAAACCATACGTTCAACATCAAGCAGTCGTAAATTTACTTTTAAGTGCTTCAGAGGAAGAGGAAGCAGAAATTTTGAGTTCTAGTGAGGTAATTGAAGGGGGATCGAAAGTAATCCGGGAGCAGATAAACCTAGAGCCTAGCTTAAGTGAAGGAGGACCTGAGAAAGAGGACCTGAGAAAGATTGGTTCCGAGTTTGAAGACGTGTTTTCGGACCGCCCCGGAAACACGAGGGTGATCGAACACGATATCGAGCTAAGCGGTGAGGAGTCAATCCGTAGCAAGCCGTATCGTTGTTCCCCTGTGCAACGTCGAAAGTGTGAGCCGCTCTTGGTGCCGCATAGGTATCGTCGCCTAAAAGTGGCCGGTTACTGAAGTGGAGCATGTTGCTCGACAGCGCAACTTTGACGTTCGCTATCAAAAAAAAGGGGGAAAGCTAAACGCTAATGCAGGTGCATTGAGCAGTGCGTTCTAGCTAGTACCTTCTCAACCTTTCGGTTTCTCGCTGGCGATTCGGGGCAAAATTTTGACCTCATCACGACCTGGGCTGAGTGCTCTCGTTCAGAGTGATCTCAAGGGGCCAACTTCATGTGGTATTCTAATTCGTTGCGTTGTTGTAAGTGTGAAAAATTCAAGTTCTTACTTTAAGAGTCTTGTGTCCCACATGTGCCTCTTGATGTAGAGGGAACAAAATTCCGATAGACACGTAGATAGGTATATGTTGTACTACACTTTGTCTGGTGTTCTGTCGGGTGACCGAGGGCACTTGCTTGTGTCGTGTGTTGTTTGTTGTCGAACCGTTCTTAGCAAGTTGCAGAACCATCGACAAGTGCTGAAACCGAAGGTGGTCAGAAGAGACGAGTGAAGCTGGTCGACAAGTTGTGGCGACAAGCCAGTGGAGCTGGGATCCGTCGTCAAAAATGGGATGTGTTCCCGGAACAGTCTGGAGCTGTATTCTCCCCATGGCCCTGGAGGCGAACCTGGAGGGACCTGGCGAACGAGCGCACCTGACATCCGAGCCCCGTGGAAGCAGCTCGCCTTTCCGGTGCATTGTCTGGCGGCGGGGGTGCTGTTATGCCAGCGAGTCCTCGTCAAACGTCCGTGCCTCTGAAAAAGGCAATCTGGGTCAAGGCCAGCCCGCAGTCCGCCTGACGGGAACAACTCGACGGCGTGAACACGCGCGGCGCCTCTCTGGCCCACGTGCATTGAGTCAGCGGCGCACGTGACAGCGAGCCGGCGTCCTCGTGTCTGGTGGTCTGACGCATTGCGCGGCGACCCCATTGGAGGAATCTGCCCTGACGACCAGCGGCGCTTCTAATTGGACATTTTTGGTTGGACCCGGTGCCTATAAAAGAAGCCCTGCGGTGCGTCGTGATCGGAGGTCCTATGAGAGAGGAGTCCCCATGTCGGAGAGCCGACATGTGTGTGAGTCGGCGGTCTTAGGCGAAAAGCTGACCTATGTGTTAGAGAGGAGAGCTCGGCTCTTCGAGTCTCTGTCGGCCCCAGTGCCGAAATTGTAACGCCTCTGTATATATGCTGTACATAAACCTTGTTTAACTGACCGTCGTCTCGTCCGCTCGTCTTATCAGCTCTGCGCAGAAGCAGTCGCGAGCTGATAAACATACGCTACCAAACGGCTGGTGACCTTCCCGGCGGAGTTGGAAGCAGTGGCGCCTTCGGGACCGTGCTGGCGTCGCCGTCTTTCGCAACAGTGGTGGCTTCGGCGGGATCGGTCCGTCTTTCGCAACAGCGTTCAAACGTGAAACCTCCGTCGTCGTTGTTTTCTCTCGCAGAGCCGCTCTGCACTCTGACATAAGGCTGGGCCGCTCACTATGCTTGTTTAGCCAATGTTCTTGGCTTAGCTTAGCTTCGCTTACACTCAGCCAAGCGCAGGTGTAATGTCTCGACACAGTGTAAGTATGGAAGTGCCGGTGACTGCATGGATTTCGCGTTTTTAACGATAGCGTTTTCACAAGACGTGATCAGCTTGGCTGCGAAACGACAGAGAAACAAATTGGACGCACCTCAGATCAATTCACTTCATAAGCGGAGTAAAAAGTACATTCTATGTTCCGAGCCCTATGTGAGCAAGCGTCTCTCATATCTTCAAGCATGGCCTCCGTGACGAGCTTATGACGTCCCGTGGCCAAACTAATCGAGGAGGCAGAATTTCAATAGAGAATAAATCTGTACTGTGTGATCTCACTGCATTTTGAAGAACCCCAGGTGGCGAAACTTTACGAATTATTCATTATCACGCACTTCATAATTTATCGTGTACTTGGCATGTGTGTTCTCATATATTGTTATTACACTTCCACATTCTCAGAAAGCGAAGCCGATCGAATAGCATCATTGCAGTTCCCATTCGTTTGCTAAATGCTACATTCACAATACCCAAAATTTATCGTCATTATTATGTGTTTCAACCTCTCACGTGCGAACGCGAAAACGCTCATTTGACCAAATGCATTTGTTCCTTCGGTACGTGGGCATCCCAAATCTCCTAGCCGGTGAAGGCAGCTGCTGTGTGATAGCGCACGTGGAGCTATAGTGACACGTCCTCGCCGACGACGTTCTCTATATTAGCCCCCGAGGCTACTTGTTATGGCACCTCAGGGTGTATGGAAAGCCTTCGCTCAGGTCCCTGGTTGCTCTCCTGCTGGTCCTCCCGCTGAGAAACAGCTCGTCGCTCTCACAGCGAGCGTCGCTCGCAATAAACGATATTCGGTCCGCGTTATCCATGCGCCCGTTCACCTGTGGCATCACGGCGTCACTCAGACAGTCAGAAAGGCGGCCGGGAATTAGTATCGGGTCAAAACTGCTGCGATCGTCAAAGAAGTCTCAGTATATAACACGTCATTTTTGTACACAGTTGCAGTTTATCAAGCCTCTTTGCTCGTGATTCTGGCCGTGTTGTCTTCCAATTACGAATGACTCCATGGGTTTACACTGACGCAATCTTTGCAGCTTGGTTTCACAGCGTCTTGCATCAAGGGCCTAACTAAAAGGAGGGTGCCATTGGACGATGCAAAGACATTTGGCTCGCGTCGGATGATTCTTTATAGTATTCGTACGCGTCTCGCTGAAGGCAGTTTAGTGGCTGGTTTTTTAGTAGCTAGAGCAAAAATGAGGCGAAAACTTGAATGTCAGGGAGGATTTCAGTTCTCAGACTGGCTGGCTAATAAAACTTACTGACGCCCCATTGACCCGAATACGTTCCGTGACGTGCGACCAAGCTGGCCGCCTGGTCACGGTAGCGTAACGTCGTACTATAGGTCTAACCTGAGATCACTAGTGCTGCCACGCAGAGCTCTTCAAGGCATTGCTGTTTGAGGTTGTGTCCTGAACCTAACCCGAATGATATACTGAAATTCGAACTGTCAAATACGTTGTACGTCACAGAGTGCTGATGAAGGGCGAGATAAAAGCGCTTTAGTACATTAGGCGGTTTGTGTTCAAGCGGTTGAAAACGTTCAGTAAGTTAATGTTGCAAAGCATGTTTCTACGATAATCTTTGTTAGTTATAGTGCTAATGAGTACTGTTATTAGTATAGATTGCACCAGCCAAATTTATACAGGCAATGTATTGGTCACAGATATATTTGTATATATAGGCATGTTCATGTTTCAGGATAATCTATTTCATTTTGATTTATTGACTGCTCTTTCTTGCATGTGACACAAGCGCATCTTGATTTCATTAGAAGCAGCCAACTGCCATTTCAGTGTAACACAAAGCTTAAGCTTATGTCATGGATCAATAGCCTAAAGTTGATGATCAAGAACTTGAATCAAGATGGGTGCAGAAAGCCCCTCTTTCTTTTGTTTTGCGCGATATATGCATGAAAACCCTTGTGCTAGTTAAAATGAACCACTGCGCGCATATCTAGAATATATGCTGGGAAATGAACATTTTGCAATATTACCTTAAATAAGTGCCATTGAGTGCTTTATAAAGCGTAGTAGGAATACGTTTAAAAATATGTACTCTTTTTGGTCTCTCAGAGCGTATGAATTGTATTCTAGATTTTCCTTTTATTAAAAACCAGCCCGTCAATAAACCCCATTTAATATTTGAAACGTGCTTAACACATTATTACGTGTAATTTTTTGCTTCAATTGCTTTTTAAACATCCTATTGTTTTTCGTGAATTTCTGTGAGAGAAACAACAGCATCTCAGGAGTGCATGAAAAAAAAAACAGGCTAGTATCCGAAACACCTGCCAGATGGCAGTCGTTTTGCATTATGCACAACGTTTTCCTCAAATTCGTATTATGCACAACGTTTTACTGTAAAGCAGAGCATTTTATATTTAAATATCTTTAGTGCTTACATTTCCTTAACCGTATGTTTAGCCATACCTCCAAATCAGTGCTTGCCTATTTTACGATGGAACGTTTATGCTCTTCATCCCTAACCTCTGATTCATTTCTTTCCTTTAGTTGTGAACCCTCATGTCTCACCAATTAACTTTCAAATTCCACACCATATTTAAACTATTTAGGTAGTTCTTTGCCACCACTGGTTTGAGCAGTCATAAACAGCAACTGAGAGCCCTGGTTAGGTTCGAGATAAGTTGGTCTACCTAAAATTCAATACCGAGCCGCAGATACACGTATTCTCGGTGAATTAAGCTCTTAGCTGTCACCAACAAGCCGCGCCAAACTGCATCGTATTTTTCACTCCTACCTCACGTGTGTACTTAACCATTCTGCATTGCAAAACAATATGGTGCTGTAGCTCTGCGCGTTTCGTTAACTGACAGTGACCAGCCAGGAACCTTTAATGGGCAAATGACGCGAACGGCGTCGGAAAAGAGTAACGGCACAAACTGATAGTCAAGTTCTGTTTTTTTTTTATTGGAACCCCATACGTCTTGAATGTTGGCTTTGTGCTTTTGTATCCGTTAAAGAAATTGGGAGCTAGAACGATCTGCAAACATGCTGGCATTCAATACACCGTCCCCCTTCTCGCCTTTCTTTGCAACTTCCTGCGGGCCACGTCTTTGTATTGCACGCGTCTTATCTGGAGAGCCTTCCTGTTTTGTTGTGGTGCCACAGCAATGCGCAGTTCTCTTGAGTGTTGTTTTCTCATACCATTTGTAAACATGACCCTCTGGTCTTTCGAATTTTCGCCGCAGACGCTACACGCAGTGAAAATTTCTATAACGAACACGCGCCTTCGTTGTGTTATCAAGGACAAGACTTCGAACTAGAGCACCGAAGTCTGTGACCCATATTTCACTTCCCACTTTCAAACGTCCACCGAAATTAGGACGCGTCTTCTGGTGCGGTCATGTTACCTTTGAAAAGATGACTGATTGACACAAACTAAGTCTGAAAAAGTATTACTATGCAAAGTTTATGCAAAAAAAAAAACAAAGCAAGGAACATTTTTTTTGCGCGTCCGAGTGCTTGACGTCTTAATTTGGAAGAATAATGACAGCGTTTCAATAAGCGAAAGTGGCCTTCACACTCACGTGACGAAAATGAAAAATGCAAGCAAGCCCCGCCGAGGTGGTCTAGTGGCTAAGGTACTCGGGTGCTGACCCGCAGGTCGCGGGTTCCAATCCCGGCTGCAGCGGCTGCATTTCCAATGGAGGTGGAAATGTCGTAGGCCCGTGCGCTCAGATTTGGGTGCACGTTAAAGAACCCCAGGTGGTCAAAATTTCCGGAGTCCTCCACTACGGCGTCTCTCACAATCTTGTGGTGGTTTTGGGACGTTAAACCCCACAAATCAATCAAAAATTGCAAGCGAAGCTTAGCTTTCACTCGCAAAGTATGTTTCGAACAAGCATTCCCGTTACATCAAATACAAAGGGTGGTCTGAAAGATAATAGGTTACACATGGAACGTATTGACAAAGTTTTTTAAATAAAAAAATGGCTAAAACCGCAAAGAAGTTGGCACCGACACCAACCTGTGAATGAAGCCTCGTCATGTACACTATTCTCCGCCGTGGTGGTCTATTAGCTAAAGTACTCACTCTGCTGTGCTGACCCACAGGTCGCGGGATCGCATCCCGGCTGCGGCGGCTGCGTTTCCGATGGATGCGGAAATGCTGTAGGCCCATGTGCTCAGATTTGGGTGCACGTTAAAGAACCCCAGTGGTCGAAATTTCCGGAACCCTCCACTACAGCGTCTCTCATAATCATATGGTGTTTTGGGACGTTAGACTTCACACATCAATCGTGCTCACTGATGTATCAATTAGCTGCTCTTATAACGCAGATTCTCTTCAACGACAGTGACTGCGGTTGTATATGCAACTTCCTTATGATGATTGTGTCAACTTGTCGTCAAAAGCGAATCTGATATATTGCCTATTGGATGAACTGAACCTTCTCTATAGTGAATATGTCTTGATCTTACGTCATTGTGCTGCGTATGACTAGCCTATCACTTTAGGTAAAGCACTAGGATGCTCGAATATGTGTTCGACATCCCACACAGTAGAACCAACTCGAAAAGTATTGCCTTTGTTTTCTCGAAATGAATACAACCAAAAGCTGAATGTGATCACGTTTGGTGTCTATGTTTTTGTATTTTTGTAACAAAAGGGAACTTGACAGAGAAGAGAATAATAAAATATTCAGTTAAGTGCTAATTACCATCAAAGACTGAAAGCAACACCGATCAAACTGCTGCCTTTTTAAAAAAAATATAACATTCAGTACCTTGAAACAATGCAACGTAAACATGACACATTTGTAGACATCACATGATAATGGCTACCTCAGGACGTCCTATACGTTTTATTTATTGCCTGATGATCTAATGTGGCTGTTAAAAAAGTTTTGCTTCTTCAGAGAAAGTTTTGTATACGAGAATACTTTTAGTTTGTGCGGATAAAACTCTCTTGAACCAGAAGAGCGCGATGGGCAGTATTACAGCATGCCATTCAAATTGCGCCATGTTCTTATGTTTGGTTGTGCATATTTAATTTTAAAATAAACTGGTATACAAGTAGTTCTTAGACTGTGTCAATGAAATTGTTCTTGCTTCTATTTGATTCCGGACGTCCTGTAAAGCGTGCGGATAGGTCACTCACTCAAGATATTGTCGCTGCGGTTACTTCGTTAGTGTTGAACGCAATTTTTTTTTCTATCGGAAAAAATCGCTCGCAGATATTAACAAGCTTGAATACGTTAAGGTTAAAGCAATTTATAGAAAATAAATGCTATGCAGGCATCACGAAGGTAAAAAAAGGCTTGTAACTTAGTCTGTAACCTTAAAGCAAGAAGAGAGATTGAAGTTGACCAATCATAGAACGAGAGTACGCGGGAATGTTTGAAAGCCACAATCTTACGAAAGAATTCTATAATCACATTTAAAATCGCAAACTAGCCAAAAAGCACTATATCATCATAACGCAAAATCAGTTCCATCTAATAATGCCGCAATTAAGACAATCCATATCTATCTGGATTGCACTAAAATGACGCGTTGCGATAAGTTGTGTGTGTAAAGGTATGCGCATGATAGCAATGTAGTTTTCATTTGTCAAACTCTTCAGGACATTAGTGAGGTGAGAACATAAGAAAAAACACAGACAAAACGAAGCCGTGCGTGCGAGTGGCAGTGCAAGAACAATGGTGCGTTGTTGCATAAACATTCCAATTACGCAACACTGCGTGTCGCAGTGAGGACAACTTTTGTTGTAAACACGTTGTTTACTTGCTTACGCAAGTGCAGATGCCAAGAAGGCATTGCTCTCTTACTATATTGAAGAATGCTTAATGAGAAAAAATTGGAAATGTTGACATTCCTTTATAAAGCCAATAGCCCCGTCTTACCTTTTTTGTGTTTTCAAATGCTCCAGTCTCAATGAAGCAGAGAAGTCATTTTACAAGTGGACACGCAGTGGGTGTTCGTCGCGTGCTCAAGGTGAAGAAAGGAAGCCAATACTGTTATACAAGTTCTCTAAGACACAAAGGCACAGAAACATCACGATGCAAAACGTGCTCCATAACCCTCGCTTGTCAATCAAAACGTGCTGGTTCGCGGAACGGAAAGTCCACTTTTCGAAACCAATCGCTCGAACAAATTAACAAAAAAAAAGCCCTGGATTCTAAGTAAACGTGTTTGTGCTTAGTTAAATTCCTCAAAGGCGGATAAAAAAAGTTGAGTTATTATAGCAGCTTTCACGTGCACCTTTCCAAACACGTGAGCACACACTAACACAGGTCCGAACAATCACGATGTATACAGCGAAATCATCACGTAAGCAAAGAGTCACATTGTTCAGAAAGAGATAGGTGTCTCATATTGTTGCATACCATCCAACCACTTCGTGGAATTGCCTCTGTATGCGCTCAAGAAGACGAGCATGCCACATTGTTCATACATATAGGTGTACGTGACATTTATAGGGACCTTTTCAACAATTTGTGAGTAAGCATCAAAATACACCTTTTATCTAGAAAAAATTTTGAAGCATCTTGTGGTGAAATCTGGGACAGACATATTATCATAGTAAACTGTATTAAATGAGAAATATACAAGATCGCTACAGTTATTTATATATCTGCATTTTATGTGAAGCTAATCGTTTTAAAAGGTTATATATTATATACTTACGTAGCGAAACAGTGCATCTGCCTTAGCCAATAAACTTCTTCCGCAGTATAATGTATTCATGGAGAAAAATGCCTGACAAGCAATTTTAGAAGGATTCGGCATCTATTAAGGCAGTTATAGTACTTGGAAGTGCCGTGTAGCATCTGCTTCAGAAAAGGACCCTCGGCAACTACTCCATTTCCTGGCCCAAAAAGAAAGCACCGACTTCTCATCAGCATGGTGTGCATGGTTGCCTGGAGTGGTCGATAGACTGACGTCTATACGCTTCTCTATGTTCGCATGCCTTAAGAAAAAAAAATGCTTGCTGAGTTTGAACGTTTCCTCCGCCGTTTGGGCCAAGTCGCTAGTAGTGTGGGTATGAAAATTCAGTCACAGGGTGACAGATACGTCAGTTAAGTTGTGTGGCTCTACAGGTCATTGTTACGAAGGCAACATCAATAAGATCTAATCTCATTTATCCGACAGTGCCCACTCTGATAACCGTGAAGCATCAATAAAAAATGTTTGTTTAGTGATCTTACATAGCCACACTGGGCTTAAGGGTTAACACATGGAGAAAAAAATGAATGTAACTTTCGCACTTCCAAATATCACATTCCGTTTGCCGGCATAAAAAATTCACCTTTATAGAATATACTATGTGGAATGACACACCTCAGGCATGGCTCTAAACAACAATGTACCAAATTGAGATTACGGATATTCATTAGGTAGTTTGGTTCCGTGGAAATTTTTTATTAGCTTTCAAAAGCAATAATTTTTGGCGTCGAAAACGGAAGAGGGAAGTAAGTAACGAGATGCTGAACAGGTAAAAATATTTATCTCGTACCAGCAAAGTTACCGTTTCAAAAATAAAGGAAATGTCACTCCTATCGCGTGAAATCCAATGAAGCCACAAAGCACGTCGAAGGATAATGTAGGTGCTGGTGGCATTATAGCTATTTACACAACTTGTCATATTTATATGGCCAAGCGAACTGTTCATCAAGAACTACACCACTTTCCGAAAAAGCTGAAAGTCTAGACAGTAAGCTGTACAAACCTTTTGGAAGGCAGCCAAGTCGAAACAGAAGAAAGTAAACTTTGAACATTTCACACTGCCATTCATGCAGGGATGTATGGGAGTGACATGTAAAGGATCACTGCCAAATCTTTAACCTCGTTGCAATGAGCCTATGATGACAAAATTAACTGCAAACGTGTTCCCAAATTGAAAACAAAACATGGCCCATGCTTCTTTTTACAAATTTGTGTAACATGATAGTGAAACCTGGGTTCACAAAGGTGGTTGAACGTTTATATCCCATTGTTTCGTCACAAGGGTGAAGAAACGAATGCTACAGCAACAAATTCTAACTTCATCCGAAGAAAGGCAAGCAGCTCGAAACTTATACTGCACCCCTCATGCAAAAAGTACGCACAAAACGAGCAGACAAAACCTAAAACGCCGCTTTAACAAAATGAAAGACACAGGAAACGAACGTACAAGGGTACACAGGACGAGCGTAAACAACTGTCACAATTATTACGTCGTCGTATCTGGGCAGCGTGCTTTTTTGGTAAAAGTGGCCGCGGCAGCGAGCGAAGTTACCTTCGTGCTCTCCTAAATCATAAGTATGATCTGATAAGCGCGCGCACAGGAGAACCATGCTCCGTGGATGTGTCGAGGCGCTCTCAGAGGCATGGTGAGGCATGCGCTTTTATTTTGTGCCTAACTGGATTGTTATTTCTTTTTAAAGCTCGAAATCGATAGTTTTTTTTAAAGCATACCTACCTTAAAAGTGGATAGAAAAAAAAAAATCTACTTTTTTAAGCGCTTGTAAAGCGTGCTTTTCTGTAGAGCACGTTTGTCTAGCAAAAAAGCAAGCTTTCAAAGAAGGTGTTGTAGTGTGATCTGAAGTTTAAACTCAGCACACAGGCTTACAAACACTGTTGGATGCACGTAACTTCATTGAGCTTAATAACTACCCACCACTGTAACTATATTCATGACTATTTTGTGTAAGGGGAAGATGGGAGGGGATGATCGTTATTATTGTATTGAGTGGCTTACGGGCCCATAACGCAGTGTGCTTATTTAGCACACCTCAGAAGTAGAATGGGAATTACCTTTGACCACCTGGGGTTATAACAGCGTTGTTTTTTATCTGCACCGTAAAAACTTCAATGTACTAAAAAAAAACACGGGTGAGTATGTGCCACGAGAATCGGGAAGGCCCCTACTGAGTAGAGCAGCTCCAAGTGTTCATGTAAAACTCTGCTCTGAAGTGTAGAATGCGTGAAACTTGTCAAAATTAAAGATACAGAAGGGAATTGAGCAAGAAAAAAAATAACAAAAAATTAGACAGAAAAATAAACAAAGTAGACCTATATAGACTAAGTGAGAGCAAGAGAAAAGCGACAAACAAGAAAAATTATAGGGAAAAAGAAAAAAATAGAGAGAGCGTGAGGAATAAAGAAATAAAAAGACAAGAAAACTGATAGAGATAGAAAGATAAAATGAAACTAATAAACTAACACTACAAGGAAGCAGGACAGCAAACAGAGAAACTAGAAAGAAAGAAAGAAAGAAAGAAAGGCAAAGAGAGAGAGAGAGAGAGAAATAAGCAGAAAAGAGAGAGGAAAAGACAGTAAGGAAGAGGAAGAAATAGAAAGAGCAAAAAAAAGCGATGGAAAGAAAGCGGCCTTAAAAGAAGCAATAAAAGGGCAAGACTGAAAGTGAAAGAGAATAATGTAAGAATGAAGAGAAAAAGAAGCAGTGTAACAAAAAAGAAATGGGAAGGAAAGAAGCACTACAGGTAGAGACAGCGAGAAAGAGTATAAAAGAAACCAAGAGAAAAATTTGGCAGATCTCACGTAGAGTTATTGATTGATTGATTGATATGTAGGGTTGAACGTCCCAAAACCACCATATGAATATGAGAGACGCCGAAGTGGAGGGCTCCGGAAATTTCGACCAACTGGGGTTTTTTATTGTGCACCCAAATCTGAGCACATGGGCCTACCCCACGTACAGTGGGAGTCGATGATATGCGAAGCACGAAAGAGGAAGGTTGATATGTCACTTTAACATCACCACAATGTTGCGAGGGGAAAGTAAATTATGCCGTACACTACTTCCGTGTCATGATTATCATGTTTGTGGAGCTAGCGAAACGCTAGCTCCACAAACATGATAAACAAGCTATCATTTGTGGAGCTAGCGAAACGCCCGCAAGCACGCTATGAGCGTGGTATGTTGTGATGCTCTTACAGAACACGCGTGTCAGGATTATCATGTTTGCACTATTGATATTTTTGTCATTCACTGACGTGACGTAACACCATATTTGGTATATGTGGAGCTACCAAAACGGCCGTGAGCGCATCATAAAGGCCCACTATACTGCAAGGTAGCGTTGACGCGTGCGCTCGCTGGGCACAGCGATGCTTCTTTAGCAAAACGCGAGCACTCTATAGACTGGCGCCAGGCGCAATCGGCGTGACCTGCGTTCATCGGCGCAGCCCGACGGCAATCGGTGTGAAATGTGACATGCCGCATTTCGCGCCGATGCGTTACCCAGACAACACTGCGTTTCCTCTTTTCGGGACGGAGGGACACCGGACATGCTGAAATGCGCATGCGTCAAAGCAACGCAGCGCGGTGCACGCCTGCGAGTGCATGGCAGAACCGGCGTCTGGCGTGGCAACGCCGGCGAGTGCGCACACCACGTGTCACCGAAATGTTTTGGTGCCTTGACTAAGTTATGTAGTCGTGTTCTCACATGACACGCATATCATGATTATTATGTTTGCACCAGTCACATATCTTCGTTATCCATTGGCGTCACTAATACCAAATTTGGCATATGTGAAGCTCGCGAACCGGCTGCGAGCGCATCATGAGCGTAGCATGTAATCATGTTACATGAGACGCATCTCATGATTATCATGTTTGCACCAGTCACATGCCTTCATCATTCATTCACGTACCGTAATACCAAATTTGGTATACGTGACGCTAGCGAAATTGCTGCGAGCGCATAATGAGCATGGCATGTAGTCATGTTACATGACAGGCATGTATGATTTTGGCGTTAGGGTCTGTCGCTTGTGTTCACCATGCAATCATGTCATACCATACCAGTTTTGCAACAAGTGATGTGAATGAAACCACCTCAAGAGCAGCAAGACAATGAAATGTGATTCATGACATCCATGACATACATCGCATGATTTTCTTGTTATGACTAGTCAGATATTGCCTTCATAGTCATGTTATGTCATACCAAGTTTGGTATCGATGCCATAATGCAAACGGCCTGGAGAGCTAAACGTCGTAGGCGGATAGATAGATAGATAGATAGATAGATAGATAGTTAGATAGATAGATAGATAGATAGATAGATAGATAGATAGATAGATAGATAGATAGATAGATAGATAGATAGATATATAGATAGATAGATAGATAGATAGATAGATAGATAGATAGATAGATAGATAGATAGATAGATAGATAGATAGATAGATAGATAGATAGATAGATAGATAGATAGATAGATACGCTCAATGTCGCCGACGTTCGCTAAGAAATGCTTCGCATTTATGAGCCTATACGAGAGCAATAGAAAGCGACAGGTACAATCACAGATACAAGAAACAGAGGGAAAGATAGAGAAGAAAGAAAAGAAAGAAGTAAAGTGAAACAAGGCAGAACAGCCAGCTTAGGTTTCCCTTCTTCGACGTATACCTGAGTTAAGGCGCACGGGCATTCTTGCATTTAATTTCGATCAAAACGTGGCGGCCGTGGCTCAGAATCAAATTCGCGATTCGAACTCAGAAGCGCCACACCTCAGTCACTAAAAGCAGTTACTGCAGAATAATTGATTGCTCGCTCTAAAGTCTTTGGGGCCGACGAGAAAGCGGAATAAGGTTAGGGTGCTGCCCAATATAAACTGAAGTAGCATCCATCAGAGAAAACCGATTGATTGATATGTGCGGTTTAACGTCCCAAAACTACCATATGATTATGAGGGGATCCGTAGAGGAGGGCTCCGGAAATTTCGACCACATGGTGTTGTTTAAGGTGGGCCCAAATCTGAGCACACAGTCCTGCATCATTTTTACTTCCATCGGAAATGCAGCCGCCACAGCCGGGATTCGATCCTGCAACCTATGGGTCAGCAGCCGAGAACCTTATCCACTAGACCTCCTCTACGGGGCCAGAGGGAACCAAGAGTACACACTACAGTAACTACATCAGCAAACTTGTGACACTTCTGGTCCAATTATGAATATTCCTGCAATTTTGCGGCAAAAGTTGGCTGTGGGCTTTAATTGCCGGAGCGCATTTATTTATACATAATTGAGCTACTGGGTTGTCTACTGAATACCTGTAGTATTTGGAAGTTGTCTACTTCAAAATAGTCTAAGCAATATGAATTTCGCCAAAAACGACTCGAAGGTGAAAAGCACTTCTTTTTTATTCTTACGAATAAAATAATCTATATATAGTACAAAATGTATAATACAATGTTTCCAAAGTTAGAATTTAAAAACTAAAGGGTAACAACTACTTCTTCGTAGGAGGTCCCCCTATCTATCGTCATTCTTTTCGTCAGTCTTGTTACTGCGGTGTTTTTTTTTTTTTTTGCTGATTCCGCAGACCATGCACGTATACACTCGGTAAAGGTCCAGTTGATGTTTCTTGGAGCTGTTTGGACGTCCCAAGACTGTCTTTTTGCGGGGCTACCTTCCATGTCGATGACCGGGTCGTCATCAAAGTTGACGCGATGGTCCATATCTTCGCTGTATTCAGCGAGAACATTTTGTGCAACTAGGCACGTCGTTTCGATGTTGCCGTATTTTTTAGACAAACTTTATTGCGCTAGCAAATATATTGACACCCTCAGCTGGATTTCGCCGCAGGTGCCGGCCTCCCTGTCACTCTCCCTACAAGCATACGTATCTATATTTTAAAACACAAGGAAGAAAACAAATCCAGAAAAAAAACTACTGTGAGAGGAATAACGTGGGACCTCTGAAGCATGAGTGCGAGGTGTTAGTCACTGAGCTACGAAGAAGCACCTCTTCCGACATTCAAACCGCAAGCTATTTATATTTACCACTTACCGCTGGTTGTGTGCATATCGGGGGGAACAATCGTGTTTTCAGCATTATCAGCACGATGGTGCAATGAGCGCGCGTCGCCACATCGGCATGACGCGACGGCACGCGCTGTCATCTCCCACGCGTACTTTGCCCCGTGGAGAGGAGGGGGTGGTTGCTCACTCACGCGCCCTTATCTCGCGGTGGGGAAGATCGTACGTCTTGTGTGGCCTTGGGTTTTCACCAGAACAATTGTGTTGCAGTTACTGGGTGCACAAAAAGAACTACAATCATTGCACAGTCTCCGTTCGCGAAAAAGGGCACGCTTTCAGGGCACGGAAAAATAACAACTGAGACGCTCATTTGCGTTCATTTGTACCTGTGAGTACGTTTCATGCGTCATTCATTCATGTAAAACGTGGGCCCGTTTCGATCTCCTTGCCTTTCTACGTGTCACTTTCCGATTTGTTGCTATCGCGTTCATTGCTTCGCCTTTGCGGCAAAGTAGTGACTTTTTTTGTGTCACCGAAGTAAGTGGAGCTAATGTCCGTGCATGGAAACCCGTAAACCAGCCCGGAAAATCTCTTTTTATACAGCCGGTCTGTTGGCCATGGTAATAGTCACCCATTATTGACACGGGTTTGTGCATCACTTGAATGCCCTCCTTCCCCAACACCCTGAAGAGTTCCTCGATGATTTCCGGGAGACATGGGACCAAGATGAAATATGAATGTTTGGGAGAGGCCTCGCTATTCGTGTCAACCTTTGTGCACTAAATGTTATGCCGAATAGCCACCTAGACTGAGGGCATTAGTAGTTTTGGGCATCTTACTTAGTTACGTGGTGTCCGTGGGAGTGGCCCCTCTTTGACCGAGCGACGATGCCATTTTTTACTTCATAAATTGACGCGGCGATATGTAACGTCTAAGACATGACCTGTGATGCCATGATGACGTCTTAGCATGCCATAATCACACGATAACTTTTTGCATTACTCTTCTATGGCCTCCATGCTAAAGTTGTACAGAACCCTGTTTCTGGGTCTATTGCGGTACAGCTTGCCGGTACTGACGAACACTTGCAAATCCATTACTCATTATTTGGACAGTTTGCAGGGTCAGGCACTGCGTATCTGCCTAGGACTGCCCCAATGTGCTCCTACCTATGCCACAATCATGCTTGCCAAGACCATCCGGTCAGGACATATAGAGTTGTGGATTGTCTCAGAGCGCACATTAGAAATGCTAGCTGTGTTCCTGACCACTACTTGGCTCTTCTATCCTCCGAAAGACCACGTGCTACGTTTTCAGACGTGATACCCAAACACCTAAGCAGCATTCCACCAGGATATATGCCAGCTATGAGAATTGCACGTCCCTTGCGGTGCCTTGACCAGCCGCAGGTAAATATAGAAATTTCGGGTATAAAAAACAAAAGCAATCACTCCAGAGTAGCATTGAAGCAAGCAACACTGCTATTATTATATGAATTGTACTTGGACCAAACGCAGATATACAATGATGGGTCGGTCTTGTCCAGCAGCTCATCAGGTGCCGCTGTAATTCCGGCTGCAGCAATGACAATCAAATTTAAGTTGTCGCATACGACTACGTCTACGGCATCAGAGCTTGCTGCTATAAGAGCCGCTTTATTACAATATCTCGTTCAAGAGCATTCAGGAAAATGGGTCATATTCTGTGATTCGAAGGCAGCAATTCAGAGTTTGCAGTTTGCCATGCGTATGAGGGATCATGAACAATTGGTACATGAAATAAGACATTGCCACCATCAAGCTCTAGCTCGAGGGCATGATATTATATATCAATGGCTGCCTGGACATATCGGTATTACCGGAAATCAATTAGCCGATGATGCAGCCCACTCAGCCCATGAAGGAACGCGTGTGGTCCCGATTCCTCCATCAAGGACTGATGCAGCAAGACAATTTCACTTGCTGGATCGAGATCTTGCACGTTCTGGTCGTCTACCAGCTTTCAAAAGTGTCACTTATATGAACGGCATCCTTCGCTCAAGATACAGCTACCATCACAACTTTCCCGCTCCGATGCGACACTGTTATGCCGCCTTTGGTTGGGTGTTGCATTTACAAAGGTGTACTCCTTTCGCATTGGTATGGCAGAAACTACTACATGCGACTCCTGCGGAACTGAAGAGACCATCGAACATGTCCTGTGCAGCTGCACTTGCTACGACACACAGAGTTGCCAGCTCCGGATGGTTTTGAACCAACTGGACTCTAGACCATTTTTTGTGCAGAATATTCTGGGACCTTGGGCGTCTGCCTCAACTGCGAAGAAAGCGACTAACGCACCCCTAAATTACTTGAAGACAGCAAACCTGAGCGATCGCCTGTAGACTGTGTGTGCTCCCCCGAGTGTGCTCGTGATTGTGTGTACCTTTCTTATCTCTCTGCAACTTCTTTTATCCCCTTCATCCCTTCCACAGTGCAGGGTAGCAAACCGGATGTGTGTCTGGTTCAACTCCCTGCCTTTCCTTGCTCTTTATCTCTCTCTCTTTCTCTCACTCTTGCTGATGACGCCGGTGGTAAAATTTTGTTTTTAATGAGGCATCTAAGATTTCTACCACAATACACCTGTCCTATTAGAGTAATCTCATGTGGTATGTTCCAAAAACAAGATAGACATTCCGGGTGACAGAAAATTCGAGACCTACATGATGCTCGAGACTGGTGAACGGCTTGTCATGGTCTCGTGTCAATCCGCTCCTTAGGTACGGTTCTCTAAGAACATCGACTACTCTGGCGTTCAAACGGTAAGTTATGATGTCACGTAACGTCAGCGTTCACGTTAGACCACGTCAGTCAGTGTTATCTATACTATGTTCCTCTTACAATGCCATGGCGTGAATTTCTTACTTAACTATTATTGCCTTATTATTGTGGGGTCGATCAACACTTGATCATAGTTTGTTCAATCACAGGTTTAAAAATGCAATGTTTATTCGCTTGTTATTGCATAGCATACAAGGCTCTAACCACAATTGATGCTATCGTGGCATGACGCCTGTATCTTGAGAGGACAGATTTATTGTTTATTGCTTATATTGTTTATATTGCCTATATTGCTTTATTGTTTATTGCTTATTGTTTATAACGCAGAGCCACATAAATAGCTAACCTCAATGTCTGCATGAAAATTGCCCAATGCTTTCGGAGTTTCTCTTGATTTATACTCTGAAAACATGTTAACCCGTGATATGTGAAATTTAACGTCATAAATCACCATACGATTCTGAGAGACGCCGTAGTGGAGGCCTCCGGAAATTTCTACTACCTGGGGTTCTTTAACGTGCACCCAAGTCTGAGCACACGGGCCTACAACATTTCTACCTCCGTCCGAAATGCAGCCGCCGCAGCCAAGATTTGATCCTGCGACCTGCGTGTCAGCAGCTTAGTACCTGAACCACTAGATCACCGCGGTGGGGCAAAAAAAAGAAAAAGAAACATGTTAACCGATAGACCCTATGTTAGGCGCTTATATTAGGCTTGCCAAGTTTAGAGAGCATACTTTTTGAAGTTGGCAACACTCTATAAAGGCAAAAATTTTATCTGTTACCAATCTTAGAGTGGATGGCCAGAACCAGATGTGAGGAGCTTTTTTTAAAGCTAGTTACACACGTGACGATGGTTACACAGGAAGATAGCCTGATGGAAAGTTGACTGCTTTTGTAAGCTTTACTGTAGTGTGTTACCTAACTGAGAGTCTGATCGAGACTACCTAAGTTCCAGATCAATAAGCTTCGGGCAAGATATGCAATAAAAGCGTATATGATCTGTTATTTCCATTCATGAGGTGTACTCAAGTTTTTGTAAAAGAAGTATAGCAGTGGCAAATGAAAGCTCTGCTAGCCGCTACGTTTGAATGATACGAGTAAGGCTTCTGTGCACGTTTCACACACCATTATAACAAAGTTTTATGAAGCACCCGTCTGCTCTAATCAAACATAAAAAATATTATTATTAGCGCATAATGATTACACAATAAAACTATGCAAAAAATAGTGATTTACGTTAAGATTGAAAAAAAAAATACAAAAACGCTGCTTTACAACACGACTCGGCCCCACTGCCTTCCAGAAACTGTGGGCAACACTAAATAGTACAAAAAATCTCTCATGTGTTTGTATACCTAAATTCTTGAAAGGCGAGACCATATCGTTTTGTGCAAAGAACGAGTCATATATTCTTTACAAAAAAAGAAATAGCGCAAGTGGCAAATAAATAAAGTGTCTCCTCGCATTCAACAAAGTAGCACGGTAACTGAGCGTTTGTTGACGTACAGCTCTAGAACCACACTCACATTGTAACACAGAGCAAATGGTGTGGCCTAATTCTGTCACGGCTTTTTCTGACTTTGTTCTGTCCACATTGTCTTGCAGTCATTCTTGCCGACCTTCTTGAATTTGGGTCAGTTGTGATGTGAACCGCGCCAATTCATCAAATCACCACTCCGTTTTCTAGGCTGCGCCGCTTTCCATTCTTACGACGCGCCCATCCATCATTTCCGTAACTGTCGACACGCTTGCCCGGTTGAAGGATCTCTTAGGTTTTCGGGAAATAAAAACAAATTGCAGTTCAACAATTCAGTAGAGTAGAACCACTGCTTCAACTATATTAACTATACTGCTTGTTAAACGTTGTTTCTCATCGCTAAGCACGTTGCTTAAAGGGCAGAAGAAAGCAGGTTGGGGAAAGTTACACCACAGGAAGCAGCTAAAGCACTGGGTTCCTATACAAATAGCGTGTCATACGTATTTAAAATGATGCAGGCAAAATTAACACTGCGTTTTTACTAAAGATATTGAGAGCTTAGATTTCATGGGTGAGTATGTGATGTCTTTAACAGTGTTATTGCGTGGATATACATATTTTGCTGCTTGTTCCCTGAGCGTCACCTTTGGTCTGTTAAAACCCAAATTCAGTGCCCTATTTTGTAATTTGTTGTTTTTCAGCTAAGATTTTGTTAAGTACGACCACTTTATATTTGAAACCTCTGAGTTATTTTCACCGTACTGTTTTCCTTCACATGCTACTGAAGAATGTGAACGAAGGGGTGCTTGTACAGTTTGTCGCAAACTGAACAAGCGATTTTGTGTCCATTAGTGGAATGTTGCGACCATAGAACCACACAAAACAGTCCTTAACTTTGTAGTGAGAATGTTTTTTTTTTACCTTGATCTTTCTTATACGTGCACAGCTCTTTATGAGCCCACTCGATCGTTGTCCGTATACATCTCTTGTGGCATGATCATGTCAGATATTCAATACAAAATACAGGTATTGAATACCAAAATCAGGTATTCAATACCTGTAGGTAGACACAATCCACTGAAGTTGGGTTTTGTAGCAGTGTTAAGGGCTACAATCCTCGCGCGCATCAGCGCAAGCACCAGTGTTTCACATTGATTGATATGTGGGATTTAACGTTCCAAAACCACCATATGATAATGAGAGACGCCGTAGGGGAGGGCTCCGGAAATTTCGAGCACACAGGGTTCCTTAACGTGCACCCTAATCTGAGCACATGGGCCTACAGCATTTTCGCCTTCATTATGAATGCAGCCACCGCAGCCGGGATTCGGTCCCGTGACCTGCGGGTCAGCAGCCGAGTACCTTAGCCACTAGACCACCACGGCGGGGCCCAGTGATTCAGATCAGCTTACCGCTTCTGCTGTTGCTAATATTCATGTTGCTGTTGGCATCGTTACACAACTGTAAACAACTGCTAATATAAAAGATATGCGACTGTCTAACGTATGTGTGAGCATGAAAATGCACATATGTTTAGGGCGACTTCATATGCTCTTGCTCGATGAAAAAATATAACACATCCACCTTCAATCCACATTTGGACGTCTTGAGGGGCTATAGTTGGTTCGTTCTATGGAGGAGAAATTGCGCTGAAAAAGAAACAGACACCACAAGGAAAGAACACTAAACTGATTGAGCGCAACATCTGTACTCTAATCGTTTAGTGTTCCTTATTTGTGTAGTCTTTTTCTACTTTGGCGCAATTTCGCCTCCATCCACACGCTTCGAATGACAACGACTCCCAAGGTACATGGGATCTGCTGAATTGTTTCTTTTTTTCTTTCTTGGGCGAATTAAATAAAGTTTATACGTACAAACTCACTTCTAATCTACGGAAGAAATCCAAATGACAGCTTGAAAACCTCCCCGAAGAGAAGGAGAGGATATTTCCTAAAGACAAAGAGACGTTGCTCAACAGTGCATTTTTATGTCTCAGGGTTCACTTCCTTCTCTGGTGGAACGCGTCGCGAGAGCGGAAGCAATTTACGCAACTTGCGTCCCCGTGCTGGGTTTCCCAGCGGGAATGGGAGTTATGTGTACGTTTCAGCATCTGACTTCTAGGCATATCACTTTGATAGAAGCGGAGTGAAAATTTTCGAGTACCGCAGTGGCATTGACCTGTGTCTCCGGCCAACCCTCGAGATAAAGATATATAAAGGAATTCTGGCACGCCATGCTGTCATTTCTGCAGTGAATAGTTTTTCTATTGGTTAGAGTGTTCGAAAAGGAAGGAGTATTTTAACTAAGCAGATGGCGTTCATTATTGAGCTTGTTACCTTCTGCGAGTGAATTCTAAAATCTAGCGCGTTTCCGTCCTCGATTCTCTTCTAATAACAAACTAGAACAAAGTAGTAGCCTTTATATGCATCGGATGAACTGTCCGTTCCTCGATACAGTGTTTTATGCTCTCCTTATTTTTCTCTTGCCAAGCCGTGGACTATACTGCTTTCAAGAAAGAATAATGTCTGCAATGAAAGACGCAGCATCCGAAATTACGATGGTATAAAGCTGATGAAAAGATGACAAGAATGAAGGGTGCGAGGGGGGCACGCTTAGTATAATAATTTTCGATAGTGATAACCATTCATTGTTTTTTTTTTGTAGAGACTGCAGGTGACGCGTAAATCTAATTATGACTGATGAACACTTAAGTAGTCACAAAAGTTCATCAGCAGTCCCAGCTAACCAGCCCAATCTTACCTGAGCTCATAAGCCAGAATATTGGATCGCACCAGCCCCAGCCTCTGCTAACTACATTTCTGGCGTAACAAGTTAGAATTTAACTTGTAGTCTATACGCGCAGTTATGTAACGTCGAAACTGGCATAACAGTGCCTGGCAAAAAAAAAACGCGAAAATGTGACTGCTCTAAAGTGTTCATTTTTATAGCCCGAGCAGTGTAAAAACAGACCTCCTAATTTGTGCTGGTTTTATTTTTTTATTTTTCGAAGGGCAACCTCCTATGTTAAGTGGATCCTTTCTCACGCACAAACTAATGACGTAAGATCGGACTCTGTAATGAATGTTTCTTCGACGCTTGTCGCGTAATCAAGGGAGAAGCAATGTGATATTTCTTTTCATTGTCTAGCCGGATTTTGTAATTACAAAACCATTCGTGGCGGCTGAGTCTCTGAAAGGCTACTCCGACTATCCGACATCTCTTTGCGCAGGTTGATGGGCTTTGTTAAGAGCAGAATTACGAAAGTTTTGTAGTAATTCGCAGCAGCACATTGCGAGAATTTATAATCTATAGAAAGCCTAACACACGGATCGCTTAGCCTTCTACGAAGGGCAAAAAATTGAACGAAGCGCAGGACAGGGCGGCCGGCTAGTTCCGGACTGTCCGTCCATAAGCGGATCGGGGCACACCGAACAATGAATCGTGAAATGAAATTATGCAAAGCCGAGCATTACCAAGAGTCAGCTTCGACACAGATCATATGAAGAAATGCACTTCAGTCTTCATAAACGATTCTCAGATAAACACTTCAGCAATGGGTGGAAGACTTGTATAGAACGCATACCTTGTTGTTTCAAGTGACCAGAGCTTCACAATTTTAAAGCGCTTAAGAGCCACTCATGCATATAAATATGTTCAACCTGTTCTGCTCATAGATCAACTGTGTTGTATTTAAAGATATCTGCAATCAATAATATAATGTTATATGGGGAGAAGAAGATAGGAGGGTGAGAGTAAGCAAGGAAAAAAATGTTTAACTGTTTGTAACTGTCTAACGAGATCCAATTCTTCTGAAGCCGCTATTTTTGCAAAAAAAATACAAATTCAGTCTGACTTCTCGGCTTCTCACTAACTACTCGGTAGTCGTTGTGGTGCTGGTTACCGGCGCACGCCTAGTCGGGAGGGAGGCTTGGAATACGGTTGGTAATGATGTCTTTACACAAGAAAAGTTGCTAAATGAGAGAATAATCGGCGATATTTGCACAAACCAGTAAGCTGCGAAAGCTTTTGAAGAGCGAAACTGAACAATTCTGAAAACTAATCTAGTTGCCTATTGGTTGTTTGTAGGACCTATCAACGTGGTAAAGTTTGTTTCAGTGCTGCTTCTGTTCTATTGGCTATAGGCTTTATCTAGGTGATGCCAGGTGGTTTTCGCGTTGATTCTCAGCGTAGAGACGTTAAACGAAACACAGTCACAGACATGAGACGGATATCCCAACTCCAGAGGCAGAAAATCAACTCCTAAAGGCGAAACTTAAGGGTCCCACAATTTTCGTTATATGTTTAATAAAATTGATTTGTTGTCTAAGCGGGGGCACTGAAGCGTGTTAACTTGGAAAAACTTAATTCTAAATTAACGCCTTTAAATTGTACAAATGTTTACAGACAACACAAATGAAGCCAAGTAGAGTGCAGGCGATGTTACTCGCGCGATTGGTATATTTCTGAATAGTATTGCATATGTATCCTAGAGTAAAATCCCAGCGGCGTTAGAAGTACTGGAAAGGGAGCTGATGATAACAGATGTCTTCATGAATGTGAGTTCTATACTGCATAAAGCACACGAAAGTAGAATCACGGGAAAGGACGAATGCATTGTAAGTTACTATGCTCATGGCTATTTGCTGCATCTTTTTCTAAGTCAAGAACTACGTCGCAACCAAGGACATATAGGAAGCGTTCAAGATTACATATATCTTACATATATGTAAGCTTACAACTATCTGGTATATGTACAGTTGATAATTTGATATTCATGGAGGCAGAGGTTCATGAGCCCCGCTGTGTCCCTAATACTAGTTTTTTTTCTTATTTCTTGCGATAGTAATTACGGACACTGGCGGCGACGGCAACTACGGCACTGCGCGTGACCGGAGTTAGGATCTTATAAGGGCTTTTGCTGTAAAATACACTTCAGAACGTTCCTATGCATCATTGCGGTAAATAGACATGCTGAATAGCAACTGAAATTGTCGCGCAACCGCTGTATGACGGACAACTTTGCAATGTCTTTGCGGCATCCTTACTTATTTAAAAGTTCCTGCTTTCCCGTTCTATGAATTTTCTCAAACATGCTACGGCCAAACTTTTTGAATGAGAGCCGTGTTGTTGACTCAGGGTTCAGTTTGGCGTAAGAAATGTCGTAGATCGCAGATAAGAAGGCGATCATATAAAGGCATTTTTACAGCGGTTGTAACCAGGTAACCAGGTGATATAAGAACTTCGAAGTTTAATTAAGCAACTTAAGATCCGGAGCTCATGATATGAAATAAATATTCAATAATCAAACAACGCAATATCAATAGAAAATCGCTTGTTGTAGATTTTTTTCTACTCACTCTCTTCGTGTCTTTTCGTCAATATTTTAAAATCGCCTTAGTGTAACAGACCGCTCTGTTGGATGAACACGCCGGCATAAAATGATTCTACCAAAGCACGCTGGCCAAGTAATGGTGGGCGGCCGCTCAACACGAGCATTGTAAAAGTCGTCTTCATTTAATGTATCTTTCAAATTGCGCAAAATGCAATAAAAAAATAAAGCCTTGATGGAACAGTGGATACGGTACTCGGCTGCTGATCTAAAGGTCACAGGTTCTATTATGGCCGCTGTGACCGCAATTCATTCGAGGAAAATTGGTAGAGGCCCATCTACTGTACGATGTCGGTGCACGTCAAAGAACAGCAGGGGATGAAAATTTTTAGAGCCCTCCATTACGGCGTTCCTCATACCCATATGATTGTTTTGGGCGTCAAACTCCCAATATAAATTATTATTATTATTATTATTATTATTATTATTATTATTATTATTATTATTATTATTATTATTATTATTATTATTATTATTATTATTATTATTATTATTATTATTATTATTATTATTATTATTATTATTTTTCTGGCAGCCCCTTTTCTTACAGCGAAAGCTGGTTTGAGATCAAAACTCCGGTCACGCGCCACCACCACTGGTGTCCGTAACCACAACGAATGTAATCAGGAAAAACAAAACTTAGTACCAATGACACAGTGGGGCTAGAACCCGGGTTTGCAGGGTGTCAGTCCAGTATTCTACCACTTAGTCACGCTGGCGCTTGAGATTTGTCGGCAAACTTTCCCTAGACAGGTTTGATGTCGGGAAAGCACTCGCGTTAATGCGACTTATAAAGCGTTTTAAAACTGAAAAAGAAGGACCAGTCGTCGCACAATGCGAACAGAGTAACGAGTGGGTTGTCCAATGCTCCAACCCATTACAAAAGCTTGTTCTTGTTTCCCTATTAACTGTGGCACATACCCACTTCAGGCACAATTAGGGGTGGAGCTCTTTATAGCGGCACCCGTTCGTCCCCCATAATATGAAACAAGTACACCATTTTGACCCCCAAGGTGGTGCCAGTGAGAGACTTCTTTTGTGCGTTGTTGAACAATAAAAAATAGTGCTCAATGTACACGTCAATGGCTGCTAATGGGGAATGAGAGACAGGAGCATTCGGCTTTTAGTTAACGCGCAGGCTGCGATCATCATTAGCAGCCATTGGCATGTACATTGACCACTATCTGACTAGAAAGGGTTGCGACGTTATACTCGCTGGGTGTAACCCCCTTAGCTTTAGAAAGGTTTCGCGAGCGTTGAGCCGCAGTGCCATGAATACAATGAACCTGTATATACCATGAATGAACTCGAGGTGGTTAAAAATGGTAAGTAGATACGAAGCGCAAGCCGTAAGAAAGTAAAAGCCGAATTCTCCGCATCTCATTTCCCATTAGCAGCCATTGGCATGTACATTGAGCACTATCTGACTGAAAAAGTTTGCTACGTCATACTGGCTGGGCGTAACCTCCTTGGTTTTCGAAAGGTTTAGCGAGCGTTCGGCCGCAGTGCCATGAATACAGTGAACTTGTATATACCATGAACTCGAGGTGGTTAAAGGTGGGAAATAGACCCAAAGCGCAAGCCGTAAGAAAGTGTGCGTGTGCCACCTCTCGTTTAGTCCTTGTTGTCCGCTGGATGGTGGTGCTTCTATATGGAGAATACATGATGAAAAGATGCGAGATGGTGGTACTTGGAGTGTTGAATAGATGAACGAACGGACACATTGACAGATGCATGGATGGACGCATGAACGGACGCAGGGGCGGCTGCATGGACGAACGCAGGGACGGACGCACGAACAGACGCACGCACGGACGGGCTGATGGACGCATGAACGGTCACATTGACGGACGCATGGACGGACGGAAACAAGAACGAATGGACGGACGAATTCTTCGCCCCACTCTCCATCATTCACTCCGTGGATATGCTGTCATTTTTTTTTCTCATCGTTGTCAGCCACTGCATGAACGATTGGCACATAATTCCTTGCAAATGTTCAGCGGATACCATGCTTCTCAGAAGAATGACGAAAATAGCATAGCGAATGCCAGCCTACTACATAAAAGTTTTTTTTTCATTAAAGCCGTAGTGGGTATCAAGCAAGTCTGCTTGCAGCAGATCCAATGACTGTTACTGTTATGTATACTGTTATGAACGATGATGTTGAATGCATTACAATGTGTGTTGGCCCATTCATAGTAATTGGTGTATATAGGCCACCACATGGCCACAAAAAGAAATTTATTGAGTTTCTTAATGTTGTGTTATCCACAGTTCGCGGGAATACTCCTTGCATAGTTATGGGTGACATAAACATTGACCTCTGTTCCAATGATCCTTATGCCAAAGATTTTGAAACGCTCTTACTTACATATGGAAGTACAAATTTTATACGTTCACCTACTAGGATTACATCAACAAGTGCTACGCTCCTTGATATATGCGCCTCAAATTTAAGTTCACAGAATATAAAATCCGGGGTATTTGCGTATGACATAAGTGATCATATGCCCATCTTCTTTCTGGCACGAGTTACTTCTCAAATTGGTCAGAAAACAGAAACATCTTTCCACCGAATGAAAAACAACAAAACTCGGGAACATTTTTTTCAGCTAGTTCAGAACATAGATTGGACCACTGTTTATAGACAAGAAAATCCTGATGATGCTTATAACACATTCATGACGTTATTGAGTACTAGCTATGATGCGGCATTTCCACTTCAGGAGCGCTCACGTGGCAGAAATAAGAAATGCAGGAAGCCTTGGATAAATCGTGATCTTTACCGGCGCATAAAAATAAAGAATAAATTGTATCATGATTTCATCCGTTCGCGGAACACAGACGTCTTAGCTGAGTACAAGAAATACAGAAACGTTTTAAATTCAGAAATACGGAATGCTAAACAGAACTACTATGAAAAATTATTTGAAAGCATTTACAATGACCAGAGGAAGCTATGGGAGGTCATAAATGGGCTTACGAACAGAAAAAAGGGTTGTAATAGGACACAGGACATAACAATTAATGGTCAGATTTTAAGTGGTGAAAGGTTGGCCAATGTCATGAATGAACATTTCATAAATGCGGGTTCCTTTATTTTAACGGATGAAAAGCGAGATAATGCTCCAACTCCTGATAAATCTCCTTTGCCGTATTCTATTTTTCTCGCACCCACAGATCCGGTTGAAGTAGAAAGATTAATTAGAAAACTTAAAAACAATGTTGCATCAGGGATTGATGAGATAGGGTCTGTTGAGTTAAAAATGGTGTCACCATTGATATCTAATGTCTTGGCCTATATTATTAACCTCACCCTCATTAACGGTGTATTTCCAGAGCAGCTAAAAGTAGCCAAAGTCACTGCAGTACATAAAGGTGGTGATATCAATACTTTAGCGAACTATCGACCTATATCCGTGCTTCCAACAATATCGAAAACATTTGAAGGGGTTATTTATGATAGACTTGCATCCTTTTTTGATAAGCACCAAATAATAACAAAAAGTCAGTATGGTTTTCAAAAAAATAAATCAACAGAACAAGCTCTACTGTATATCAAAGATAAGATAATCGAAAATATGGAAAACAAAAAATATACTCTTGGGCTCTTCCTCGATCTTCAAAAGGCATTTGACTCCATACAATTCAAATCATTGATTCATAAATTATCAAGCTATGGGGTGCGTGGAGTTGCACTACAACTGTTTAAAAGTTATCTAGAAGATCGTTATCAATATGTAAAACTGAATAACACTATTTCTGCAAAGATAAAGTTGAACCAAGGAGTCCCCCAAGGGTCTATACTGGGGCCATTATTGTTCCTTGTCTATATAAATGATATTGTCGATATACCTCATTCTCCTGAACTTATAATGTACGCTGACGATACGAATGTTTTCTTTTCATCAGACAATCTAATATCGCTTGAGGTCAGTGTAAATAATTATCTAAGCAATCTTTCAAAGTGGTTAAGGCAAAATGGACTGCGCTTGAATGCAAAAAAAACAACCTATATGATATTCCGACCTGTAAATAAACCTATTAGTAACATAGCTATAAAATTCGAAGAAAATTGCATCGCACATGTTAGGGAACAAAAGTTTCTTGGTGTATGGTTTCAGGAGGAATTAAACTGGAATACACATGTAAATCATCTGATCACCGCATTAGCGCGAATAGTTGGTTGTTTTTTTAGAACAATGCACTTAATCCCATTGAGGTTAAAAATAAGTATGTACTATGCACTCTTCCATTCTAAAGTAAGTTATGGGATGTTAGTCTGGGGAACGACATCACAAGGGAATTACCATAAGTTAATAACTATACAAAAGAAAATATTGCGCTGCTTTAAAAATTACAGGGGGAATCTACAAGACTTGCGCACTGCTCCACTATTCATTAAACATTCGATACTCAGAATTGATCAATTATATCATTTTAAATTACTTCAGTTAATACAAAAGACTAAGCTATATGAAGAAAGTTGCACCGAAAGACCACACTACAGTATGCGAGAACAAAAGAGGCGAGCTCCTAGAACAAGAACCAAGTATGGAAAACAAAGTATTGCTTACCAGGTGCCTCAGGTTTTAAATACCCTTGCAGATCAATTGAACTTTAGGGCTAGTAGTGCGACTTTCAAGAAACAAATAAAGAACTTATTCATAACCACCGGTCTACACTATCGAAACTACGTATTGGAGTCTCATGCCTCTACAAATGCTTAAGTTGTTCATAAACTTATAAGTCAATTATACGAGTGTATACCGCGGAATTCATTGTATCCACATGCCTCTTATGTCTGTTTTTGAGTTGTTTCATTGATATTGTTTAGTTGTGAATTATAACGAGAGTGACCTATAATTTTTTAAATGTGTTATGTAAACTTCTTATGCTATTTATGTTTGAATTTTGTGTTTACAATTTCAGGTTGCTTGAAACTAATGTATTGAATATATATATATTGTTTAAGCTTGCACTGTCACGGACTGCGGAGGGACAAGGGCCTTTGTCAGGCTGTTCGCCTTTAGCCCTTTGCCCCTGCAGTGAGCTCTGTATCTGGCTTACTGTAAATAAAAATACTACTACTACTACTACTACTACTGTTCAGAAAAGACTCTGAAAGGCCACTCTTGTAGCTTTCGCTGTGACTGTGTAGCGCCTCCCGCGCAGGCCTGGAGTTTTTTTTTTTTTTCCTTTCTAGTGGATGTTCTATATAAGCACGTTGGATTGATGGCGTATTGAGTAGAGGCAGACTAAAGTTGAGTTAAGCAGACAGAATACTGATATCTGTGCAGGAACGCTACACCGGTCATCAGGTCGTTTCTCAGGACAGGGTTTCCCTGCAAGGACCACTTTTGTTCCAAGCCAAGCGAAGTGACCTAGCAAGGAAGAGCCTGAGGCAAGCATGTGACAAAAGCCAATAAAGAACATGCTACTTTGTCGCTGCCGCCTGGCGCAACATAGTTGAGTCAACCGTGGGACGTCCCTAGCATGCCTGTTCTCTTGAGCAGCATGAGAGGAGATCTAGTAAGCTTGTGGTGTGTACGAGAACTATGCAGTTTACGCAGCGTTCGTATGTAAAGCCACTTCTGTAGTTGAGATCATCATCTACGTGATCATCACCTACGTGATTTATTAAGCGTGAACGAATCGGTATCTTTTAGGTATCTAAATAGTGAAGTTCTCTTTAAAACAATTTGAATCGAATAAGGTCTTACAATAAAAAACAAACTCTAAATACGTTTTTACATTTCCTATTTCTTCACGCAACGCATAAAGTTTGTCGGGAATGGTGTGATCCAGAGCTTGAATATATAGATTAAACTAGACGAGTCAATAAGACTGCATCACTCTTTTATTAAAATGGCCTATGTTATTGGTTCGTAGCTCTGGTGCAAAACGAGGGAGGAGGGAAAAAGAGAAAGGGGGCTTTTCATTTAGGACTAGCACGCACGTTATCGTGAATCAGGTCACTTTCTGTGATCACGCATGGTCCTTTGTTTCTGCCATCAAATACTAGGTACGCATCTAGCGGAGTGTTTTAGTTGACGCCGCTTCTTTCTGCATGCAATTTTAATCATATGCAGTTCACGAACACCATTTCTTTTAGATGCGGAGCATCTTATACTCGCGCCTTGTAGTGCGCCGTCCGCGCCGTCCGCGCCGTCCGCACCGCTTCTCGAACATCGACAGCTGACGCGCGCGCATGCGCCGTCGCGCCGTCGCCCACTCTTCCACCATCTGTGCATCCCTTCCTCCTCTACACACCGCGCGTGCTTCACTCCTCCACCATCTGTGCACCCTTCCTCCTCTACACACCGCGTTCGACATCTACAATTCTCCTGATTCTCCAGTGGACGCGCATGTGGCGTCGCGCTTCGAGAACATTCAACAGCTGACAGTGCATGCGCCGTCGAGCTGTATATATACTCAAGGTCGGCGCTCACTCGCTCAGTTGCCGCTCGTCGGTTGGTTTGTAGGGCGCGTCGACGTCCAAGGTCGCGGTGAAATGAATTCCAACGAATCCACAAACACAATGATCGACGTCCCTTCGACCAGCGCCGCCCTTTCGCATACGTGTGTACGTGTTCACTCATTTAACACCCCCTCCTACAACCACGTTAACCAATTTAGCCATCGACCCAAGTAAGTCGCAATTTAACACCCCATTTCACAACCACGTTAACCAATTTAGCCATCGACCCAAGTAAGTCGCACTTTAACACCCCGTTAACCAATTATATGCTCCGCATCCTCCTCAGTGTTCCCCCGAGGGAAGCTGCGGGCAATTTTTTTTTTACGGTGTGCGCGCGTCTGCGCCTGTAACTGCGGCATGAAACAAATGGACGGCCAACTTTCGAAAAAAAAAATTCCACCTCGATTAAGTGATTGACGGCTCAGTCAAGCAGTAACCTATTGGTTATGGTGCTGCATTGCTGCCCTGCCGGTGATGAGATGCAATCCCTGCCATGGCGGCCGCATTTTTGATGAAGGTGAAAATGTTTGAAGCCCAGAGGAGGTGCACGTTCAAGAACTCCAGGTCACCCAGAGCTCTCCGTGACGGTGTTTCTCATAGTGATATGATGTTTTAAATGCGAAGCACTTTTTTAGCATACTTCAGCGTCTTTGAACGTATCTATCTATCTATCTATCTATCTATCTATCTATCTTTCTATCTATCTATCTATCTATCTATCTATCTATCTATCTATCTATCTATCTATCTATCTATCTATCTATCTATCTACGGAACAGACGCACGCACGGACGGGCAGATGGACGCATGGATGGTCACACAAATGGACGCATGGACGGACAGAATCTATCTATCTATCTATCTATCTATCTATCTATCTATCTATCTATCTATCTATCTATCTATCTATCTACCAACGACATTTAGCTCTGCTGGCCGTTTGGATAATGGTATCGATACCAAACTTGGTATGGCATAACATGGCTGTATGAAAAACATATCTGACTGGTCACAACATGAAAATCACGACACGTATGTCATGAATGTCATGATTTACATTTTATGGTCCTGCAGCTCTTGCGCTGGTTTCGTTCACCTGGCATGTTGCAAAACTGGTATAGTAAAGCTGGATTGCATGGCGAACACAAGCGACCGACCCTAACATGAAAATCATGACATGCGGGTCATGTAAGAACATGACTACAGGCCACGCTCATGATGCGCTCACGGCCGTTTCGCTAGCGTCACATATACCAAATTTGATATTACAGAACGTCAATGGATTACTAAGGTATGTAACTCGTGCAAACATGATAATCATGAGATGCGTGCCATGTAACAACATGACTACATGCCACGCGAATGATGCGCTGGCAGCCGTTTTGCTATCTTCACTTATACCTATTTTGGTGTTACGGGACGCGAATGGATGACGAATGCATGATACTGTTGCAAACATGATAAACATGAGATGCGTGTCATGTAAGAACATGACTACATGCCACACTCATGATGCGCTCACGGCCGTTTCGCTAGCGTCACATATACCAAATTTGATATTACAGTACGTGAATGGATTACTAAGGTATGTAACTCGTGCAAACATGATAATCATGAGATGCGTGCCATGTAACAACATGACTACATGCCACGCGAATGATGCGCTGGCAGCCGTTTCGCTATCTTCACTTATACCAAAATTGGTGTTACGGGACGTGAATGGATGACGAATGCATGATACTGTTGCAAACATGATAAACATGAGATGCGTGTCATGTACCACCATGACTACATGCTACACTCATGATGCGCTCGCGGCCGTTTCGCTAGCTTCACATACGCCAAATTTAGTATTACGTGACGCAAATGGATGGCGAAGGTATGTGACTGGTGCAAACATAATAATAATGAGATGCGTGTCATGTGAGAACATGACTACATGCCACAGTCAGGGCACCAATACATTTTTACGTGACGCGGTGCGCGTGCTCGCTGGCGTTCATTTCTTCACGTCACGCCAGAATCGCTACGCCAGGCGCCGGTCCGGCTATATACTCGCAGGCACGCGCCACACTACGTTGCTATCACGCATGTGCCTTTCAGCGCGTCCGGCGTCCCTCCGTTACGAAAAGAGAGAGACGCAGTGTTGTCTGGCTAACGCATCGGCACGAAATGCAGTATGTCGCATTTTGCGCTGGTTGCCGTCGGGCCGCGCCGACGGACGCTGGTCGGGCGTAGCGTCCGACTATATAGAGTGCTCGCGTTTTGCTAACGTTTCGTCGATATGACCATCGTGCGTGCGCATCAACGCTACATTGAAGTATATTGGGCCCTTCATGATGCGCTCGCGGCCATTTTGCTAGCTCCACATATACCAAATTTGGTGTTCCGTGAGTCAGTGTATGACCAAATATATGACTAGTGCAAACATGATAATCCTGACACGCGTGTCATGCAAGAACATGATAGCATACCACGCTCATAGCGTGCTCGTGACCATTTCCCTAGCTTCACATATACTTAATTTTGTATCACGTGAAGTAAAGAGATTACGAAGGTAAACGACACATTCAAACATAATAATCATGACAAGGAAGTTATGCACGGCATCTTTCACCACCACCTCCTAACGCTGTGCTCATTTTAATGTGACATATCAACATTTCTCATTTCTGCTTCGCATATAATCGATTCCTACTGTACGTGGTATCTGCCAATTTTTGGGAACGTCGAATTTCAACAAATATTATTAGCTAAGCTGCCTTTCTTGGCGCAATCTTCGAGTTAGCCTGAAATTTCAGTTTCCATTGCGCTATAAATTTTAAGATTGTTAAGTGTCAGTCACAACGTTTTAAATCTTTTGGCCCGGCTGAATGTTCATAAAAAATATTCGGCTTCACATTTCACCATTTTGGACCTCTTAGGAATGCACTTGGTGCCAACTGTCCAACGTGGTTCTCCAAAGAAGCATGAGACGTTTTAAGGCGTTCAAATAATGAAGTGTTGCATTCAAAATGAATGAAAGAAATTATTTGAAACAATTGAAACGCACTATAGAAATCATTCATATCAGGCTTCCAGCCTATAAAAATTTGCCACCGCAGCCTAGTAACACTGCTTCTTTTAAAGTACCTTAATCTCTTTAACATATAAAACTAGATACGGTACGTAACGAATGGTTTTATGTGCAATTACATGATTGATTGATGCGTAACAAGACACTCACCTTTGTATATTTTTGAGCTAAAACTGCTTCACCACCTCCCATCGTGTTTGACAAAAAAAAAAACGCACTTTTGAAATTGAGCTAACGTCGTGTGCTGCACCTACCTATTGACTATTTGCTACAAATATTCTAGAAATAAGATTTCTTATTTCTGTATCTTGAATAATATTGGCTAAATATGCTAAATGCTTAATTTCTATCATTGAGCTCATATTCGGGGACATAAATAACTGTTTGGCTAAGTGGCAAATTTCTGAAGGCTCATGCTATTTCTCTGTTTTTATTGACTTGTTTTCTCCTCGTCAAGTTCGGCACCTTATTTAAAACAACCCCTAATCAGCCATTTTTTTTTCAGACAAAAACACATTTTTTCAATTTAGGCTTAACGCTGTTTAGCACGCCTTATTTCTCAAAAAAAAGAAGCAAGAAATTTGACAAGGTTGTCGTTCTTCTTGAGGATGACATGGAGCGTATATTGACCAACTGACATACACCACAAAGAAAAATCAATTAACACTGTTTTATACTTGTAGGATGGAGGATTAAAGGATCCCTAGTGCCAATTTCTCAGACATCACTAAGACACCACAGAAAAAATGTAGTGAGCAGCTCCTTCAAGAGAATCATTCGTTGCAATGTTATATTTTTACTGTGTTCATTTTTCTATACTTGCCTTTTTAAACCTATTTACTTTTGCTTTCCTAAGCGACCGCTCTTTTCGCTGCAGGGCTTGTAGAAATGAAGCCTTCCCATGGTGATAGAGAGAGCGAAAACACAAAGAGAAAGGCAGGCAGGTTACCCAGGGCTGAGCCCCGGTAGGCTACCCTGCACTGGGGAAGGGGAAGGAGTGAAAGAAATTTATAATAGAGGAGAGAAAAGGTCCCTGACTGTGCCGAAACGTAACAGTTTCACTATCCCAAACGATGAAACAGGTTGGTGTCTTTAGCAAAATGCAACATGTTTTTGTTGCCTTTCGGAAATTGGATGGGCAGTGCCATGGTATAAAAACTTAATACTCTTACAGAAAGCCAATTAGAACAGCACAGAAGCGCAATTTACTGCTTTTCTGCCCATGTTCGAAGTTTCATTTTTTGTTTTCACCATTCCCCTATTTCTCACCACAGAAGTGGCACAATTACCTGATATGAGATTCAGACTTTTTGGTGTGATTTTTTATCTTTCATTATGTTCTTTTTTTTGCTCGCGTTTATTGTTCACTTCATAATACACGTAGTGGTAATTATGAATGTTAACAGCTATGAACGGCTCCAACGGTGACTTAAAATGCTGCTTCAGCCGTATATTGCAAGAGTCTTTATGAATAGCACGAAATCGCTATGACATCTACTCAGTCTGATTCTTGTCGATATGGTGGTTTTCTCAAAGAGACCTTTCAGCACTCAGTTAAGAGCAACCACCCTTTTGAGAGATAGATCAGAAGATTATAGACAATATATCACAGTGAACATTACCAAAACACGAATGGTTTGTAACACTTATGTTTTATTTTCTATCTCCCAGTGCTCAGTACACAAGATTAACGCGTGAAGGCAGCTGGTGTGGGCCGGAAATAGGCATGTGCGCATCTAGCGGAGTGTTTTAGTGGAGGCCGCTTCTTTCTGCATGCAATTTTAATCATATGCAGTTCACGAACACCATTTCTTTTTTACGGTGTGCGCGCGTCTGCGCCTGTAACTGCGGCATGAAACAAATAGACGGCCAACTTTCGAAAAAAAAAAATTCCACCTCGATGAAGTGATTGACGGCTCAGTCAAGCGGTAACCTATTGGTTATGGTGCTGCATTGCTGCCCTGCCGGTCATGAGATGCAATCCCTGCCATGGCGGCTGCATTTTTGATGAAGGTGAAAATGTTTGAAGCCCAGAGAAGGTGCACGTTCAAGAACTCCAGGTCACCCAGAGCTCTCCGGGATGGTGTTTCTCATAGTGATGTGATGTTTTAAATGTTTTAACTGCGAAGCATTTTTTAGCAAACTTCAACGTCTTTGAACGTATCTATCTATCTATCTATCTATCTATCTATCTATCTATCTATCTATCTATCTATCTATCTATCTATCTATCTATCTATCTATCTATCTATCTATCTATCTATCTATCTATCTATCTATCTATCTATCTATCTATCTATCTATCCACACGACTTTTAGCTCTGCTGGCCGTTTGGATAATGGTATTGATACCAAACTTGGTATGGCATAACAGGACTGTATGAAAAACATATCTGACTGGTCACAACATGAAAATCACGACACGTATTTCATGAATTTCATGATTTACATTTTAAGGTCCTGCAGCTCTTGCGGTGGTTTCTTTCACCTGGCATGTTGCAAAACTGGTATAGTCAAGCAGGATTGCATGGCGAACACAAGCCACTGACCCTAACATGAAAATCATGACATGCGTGTCATGTAAGAACATGACTACTTGCCACGCTCATGATGCGCTCACGGCCGTTTCGCTAGCGTCACATATACCAAATTTGATATTACAGTACGTGAATGGATTACTAAGTTATGTAACTCGTGCAAACATGATAATCATGAGATGCGTGCCATGTAACAACATGACTACATGCCACGCGAATGATGTGCTGGCAGCCGTTTCGCTATCTTCACTTATACCAAATTCGGTGTTACGGGACGTGAATGGATGACGAATGCATGATACTGTTGCAAACATGATAAAATGAGATGCGTGTCATGTAACACTATGACTACATGCTACACTCATGATGCGCTCGCGGCCGTTTCGCTAGCTTCACATACGCCAAATTTAGTATTACATGACGCAAATGGATGACGAAGGTATGTGACTGGTGCAAACATGATAATCATGAGATGCGTGCCATGTGAGAACATGACTACATGCCACAGTCAGGACACCAATACATTTTTTACGTGACGCGGTGCGCGTGCTCCCTGGCGTTCATTTTTTCACGTCACGCCAGAATTGCTACGCCAGGCGCCGGTCCTGCCATATACTCGCAGGCACGCGCCACACTACGTTTCTATCACGCATGTGCGTTTCAGCGCGTCCGGCGCCCCTCCGTTACGAAAAGAGAGACACGCAGTGTTGTCTGGCTAACGCATCGGCACAAATTGCAGCATGTCGCATTTTGCGCTGGTTGCCGTCGGGCCGCGCCGACGGATGCTGGTCGGGCCTGGCGTCCGACTATAGAGTGCTCGCGTTTTGCTAACGTTTCGTCGCTATGCCCATCGTGCGCGCGCATCAACGCTACATTGGAGTATATTGGGCCCTTCATGATGCGCTTGCAGCCGTTTTGCTAGCTCCACATATACCGAATTTGGTGCTACGTGAGTCAATGTATGACCAAATATATGACTAGTGCAAACATGATAATCCTGACACGCGTGTCATGCAAGAACATGATAGCATACTACGCTCATAGCGCGCTCGCGACCATTTCCCTAGCTTCACATATACTTAATTTTGTATCACGTGACGTAAATATATTACGAAGGTAAACGACACATTCAAACATAATAATCATGGCACGGAAGTTATGTACGGCATCTTTTACCACCACCTCCTAACGCTGTGCTCATTTTAATGTGACATATCAACATTTATCATTCCTGCTTCGCATATAATCGATTCCCACTGTACGTGGTATCTGCCAATTTTTTGGAACGTCGAATTCCAACAAATATTATTAGCTAAGCTGCCTTTCTTGGCGAAATCTTCGAGTTAGCCTGAAATTTCAGTTTCCATTGCGCTATAAATTTCAAGATTGTTAAGTGTCAGTCACAACGTTTTAGATCTTTTGGCCCGGCTGAATGTTCATAAAAAATATTCGGCTTCACATTTCACCATTTCGGACCTCTTAGAAATGCACTTGGTGCCAACTGTCCAACCTGGTTCTCCACACAAGCTTGTGACGTTTTAAGGCGTTCAAATAATGAAGTGTTGCATTCAAAATGAATGAAAAAAATTATTTGAAACAATTGAAACGCACTATAGAAGTCATTCATATCAGGCTTCCAGCCTATAAATATTTTCCACCGCAGCCTAGTAACACTGCTTCTTTTAAAGTACCTTATTCTCCTTAACATATAAAACTAGATACGGTACGTAACGAATGGTTTTATGTGCAATTACATGATTGATTGATGAGTAACAAGACACTCACCATTGTATATTTTTGAGATAAAACTGCTTCACCACCTCCCATCGTGTTTGACAAAAAAAAACGCAGTTTTGTAAATGAGCTAACGTCGTCTGCTGCATCTTCCTATTGACTAATTGCTACAAATATTCTAGAAATAAGATTTCTTATTTCTGTATCTTGACCAACATTGGCTTAATATGCTAAATGCCTAATTTCTATGACTGAGCTCATATTTGGGGACATAAATAACTGTTAGGCTAAGTGGCAAATTTCTGAAGGCTCATGCTATTTCTCTGTTTTTATTTATTTGTTTTCTCCTCGTCAAGTTCGGCAGCAGATTTAAAACAACCCCTAATCAGCCATTTTTTTCGGACAAAAACACATTTTTTCAATGTTCGGCTTAACGCTGTTTAGCACGCCTTATTTGTCAAAAAAAGAAGCAAGAAAGTTGACAAGGTTGTCATTCTTCTTGAGGATAACATGGAGCGTATATTGACCAACTGACATACACCACAAAGAAAAATCAATTAACACTGTTTTACACTTGTAGGATGGAGGAAAAAAGGATCCCTAGTGCCAATTTCTCAGACTTCACTAAGACACCACAGAAAAAATGTAGTGAGCAGCTCCTTCAAGAGAATCATTCGTTGCAATGTTATATTTTTATTCTGTTCATTTTTCTATACTTGCCTTTTTAAACCTATTTACTTTTGCTTTCCTAAGCGACCGCTCTTTTTGCTGCAGGGCTTGTTGAAATAAAGCATACCCGTGGTGATAGAGAGAGAGAAAACACAAAGAGAAAGGCAGGCAGGTTACCGAGGGTTGAGCTCCTGTAGGCTACCCTGCACTGGGGAAGGGGAAGGAGTGAATGAAAATTATAGAAGAGGAGAGAAAAGGTCCCTGACTGTGCTGACACGTAACAGTTTCCCCATCACAAACGATGAAACAGGTTGGTGTCTTTAGGAAAATTCAACAGTGTTTTTGTTGCCTTTTGGAAATTGATGGGCAGTGCCATGGTATAATACTCTTAATACTCTTACAGAAAGCCAATTAGAACAACACAGAAGCGCAATTTACTGCTTTTCTGCCCATGTTTGAAGTTTCATTTTTTGTTTTCACCATTCCTCTATTTCTCACCACAGAAGTGGCACAATTACCTGATATGAAATTCAGGCTTATTGGTGTGATTTTTTATCTTTCATTATGTTCTTTTTTTGCTCGCGTTTAATGTTCACTTCATACCCGTAGTGGTATTTATGGATGTTAACAGCTATGAACGGCTCCGACGGTGACTTAAAACGCTGCTTCAGCCGTATATCGGAAGAGTCTTTATGAATAGCAAGAAATCGCTATGACATCTACTCAGTCTGATTCTTGTCAAAATGGTGGTTTTCTCAAAGAGACCTTTTAGCACTCAGTTAAGAGCGACCACCATTTCGAGAGAGAGATCAGAAAATTATAGACAATATATCGCAGTGAACATTACCAAAACGCGAATGGTTTGTAACATTTTTATTTTATTTTCTATCTCCCATTGCTCAGTACACAAGATTAACGCGTGAAGGAAGCTGTTGTGGGCCGCAAATAGGCATAAATTAATGACGTTCGTGACACTCAAGCTTTGATTATATCAATTCTTATCACGGCATGTACGGATGAGTATTATCATTTGCAAAGACAGCAAATACGCATATCGACTGATCGACGCGTGAAATAGAACACGCGAATGAAATCACTGATGCGATGGCACAACAAATATACAATCTGCACGCCACAATGTATCCTACCTCGTGTTCACTTGTAACAGAGACCCACCCATACTCTGTTGTGATGCCCCTTAAACCTCGTTGCCCGTTCAACTAATTATAATAGTGCTTGTGCAATCAAACACCGTAAGGAGGGATAAGGAAATACGGGCGCTGAAGGAAGATTACAGTAGAGCTTCGTGGCACCTATCGATAAGACGCCGTTAGCCGTCATCAAGTAAGCTTCCCACGAGACTTGGTATACGGGAAACACAATGGCAGCTTAATTTGATCGGACGCACTATAAGAGCTTCATAGACAGAACGCTGTCATGCCTGAAGAGGCATGCATGTCTGGAAGGAAGGTTTCACTATAAAGACCGCAGAAGATGTATTGAAGGAGAACACTTTGAGAAGTATCATAAGCTGGCACTGCTAAACTACTTGCCAACACGGTACACACTTACCCAGGCGATGTTTGTCCATATTGAAATACAGAAAGCCATACGCTGTTTTTTCCCTTTTCTAGTGTAGTCATTGTTACTAAACGTGTACTTCTTCATGAGCTTAGAAAATGAATGCTTTCACACCTATTGAAAATTTCCCCTCCCCCCTCCTCCCCAAAAAATAGTTCCTATGCTATATAGCTCGCTGTTCCTTAAAAAAATAGGCATGTATTTAGTTGCACTGCCACGGTTGGTTACAAATCAAGGTCATTGTGACATGCCAAGCATTTAACGGCAGGCAACGTTAACGTAACGACTTAATTTGCTTCGCATATACAAATTTAGCCAGTATAGGTGTAAGTGTGCCTAACAAAAGGCAAGTAAGTCGAAATGAGCTGGGTTTAGCTGAGGCAGCAGCATAATCCCCCTTTCCCATCTGCATAAAGCAGATGGGGAAGGGGAATCAGCTACTTACGTTAATGTAGAAGCGAGGTGTGCGCAAGTATGGCACTTGACATAATTTGTTTATACAGTCGAGTGTGAAGTTGAGTGTCACGAACAAAAAAAGCATAACGGTGTAGGATACTGCCTGATAACATTAGGCGAGAAGTCTCGGGAATCCTTCGTCACCTTTCCCTCAGCTCAAAACTGCACTGATGCTTGATATCACGCGTCAAGTATCGCCGAGAAAAAGGGAAGTTCATGGGTAGGAAAAACCAAACAAACAATAGCGTCTTACAACAGCATACATACATACATACATACATACATACATACATACATACATACATACATACATACATACATACATACATACATACATACATACATACATACATACATACATACATACATACATACATACATACATACATACATACATACATACACTATAGGACAAAAGAGAAAAAAAGTAAATCAATGTACTCCCACCCGTACCGCAAGTATAATGGGCTTTCACCAACAAAAATGTTAATGAATGGGGCAGATGCCAAAAGAAAAAAAGAAAAGAAAGGAAGGTAAACGAAGAATCAAGTTAAAGAAATGAAGAATGTTCTGTTATTTCAGTTATGGGAGTCTTCTTGGGTTACTTGGTCACTTCGAAGGTGACAACTTTCTTGAATGACTTGATCTTCTCGATTCCCTAGAGATCATCGGGAGGCTGTGGAGTCCAGTTATTGACTTCTTCTAGGGAAGATAATAGTGCTGTCCTGTGTTTTTTGGTCGATTGTTGATGCTTCCAGTATCTTGTTATTGTTTTCTCATTAAGATGCCACGGGCGGTTTCAAAAGACGCCCAGAAAAACGGGGACATAGGCAGTAGCAGTTCACTCATTTTTATATTTTCGAAAAGTAAGGAAAGAGAATGGAAGAGGTGCATTTTGAGAAAAAAAATAGAGAGATAGGGTCAGAATGGGTTGTACACTGACAGGAATAGTGAAAATACAACGTAACATGGCTTTTACGTTGGAAACTTGCACTACAAGCTTAGGTCGAAGTCTAAATCTGAGTGACTAGCAGGCAAATCACCCCAGTGTCGCGTGTTTGATCACGATTGTGACAGTCGAAACCCGATGAAGGAGAAATCCAGGAGTTTTATCCGCAGTGTGATGTCAGTGGACCTTAAAAAACACCAGCAGGTAATATATTAGGCATCCTTAGTTGCTGCGTGTCTCATATTTATATACAAATGTTAGCACGCAAAGCCAGTATATTACTATCAGAGTCTAGGACATAACACATTCTCTTTCAAGATGCATTTGTTTGCAGCGATGCGATAACGACTTTGAGAAGATACTCATCACAATACGCGGGGCACGTTCTCAAAAGTCTTAAAGGTAATCATTGCAAAAGTCACTAAAATATAAAGATATGAATATTCATTAGCAGGGGTTCTGCGCACACAGAGGTTAACTCAGGCGTGAAGCTCAGTGCGGGCGTTAACCCACAGCGTCCTCCACATTCCACGTTGGCATGCGGGTTTACATTCGCTTCCGCGAATTGGGAAGTTCAGGTTACCGCGTCGTCACCAGCGGCTTCCAGGCACGTTTGGCCCCGCCGCGGTGGTCTAGTGGCTAAGGTACTCGGCTGCTGACCCGCAGGTCGCGGGTTCAAATCCCGGCTGCGGCGGCTGCATTTCCGATAGAGGCGGAAATGTCGAGGCCCGTGTGCTCAGATTTGGGTGCACGTTAAAGAACCCCAGGTGGTCAAAATTTCCGGAGCCCTCCACTACGGCGTCTCTCATAATCATACGGTGGTTTTGGGACGTTAAACCCCACAAATCAATCAATCAATCCAGGCACGTTTGAGTGCTCAAGAACACTGCGTGGCATCAGAGATTCATGGTACTGTTTACGAAACCACGCTTCACCGAAAAATTGTGCCGGCTAACAAAACATCCTTTGTTTTTAAGGCGCACTTAGCCTTAAAATTAAGGTAACCTTGGAGAGCCTTAGGAGAAAAGAGCATTACTAAAAAAATATTTCAAGATCCTCCTTGCTATTGAAAACACCCGTGGGCCATTTAGTGGTAAGCTTGTAAACTTTCTAAACACCTGCTAACATTATGAACACTCCCGATGTGGCTTCCGCTCAAAGCCGCATTGTTGCGGCAGACTGTGAGGCTGGGGTGCACCTGTTTTCAAAACTGCTGACGTTACACAAGAGCGTGCATCCGCGCATATTGGTTTACAAGTATTTACAAAGAGGAGGAGGAGGACTTTTTTTCAAAAGGAAATGCTTGGAACACGCTGGCTTCTGGGCCCGCGCACGTGTCGCGGCGCTCAAGCGTTCATTTAATTGTCGTCCACGACGTTAACAGCTCACTCGGCAGCCAGTGCCTTGTTCAACCGGGTCCTCTAAACGCAGTAGGGTCTCCCAGTCCCCCGAGGTCTTGAGGTATTTTAGGGCCCGTGGGGCCCTAAAATACTCTGACCTCGGGGGACTGAGCAGTGAGAAAGGATCTGTATAGCAGAAGCACAAGATTCAGGACACAGAGTACAGGCTGGTGTTAGGAAAAAGGGATGATTGTGTCATAGAATTAGGGAAGGAGACGAGTGTGAGTCTGCAGCTGGCAAGAAAGAATGGCCTGCTGGTTGCTGAGGGACGTGTGTGATGGTTGATTGAGCTGACGCTTTGCCCTACAGGCTTGAGTCAGCTCGTTGAAAGTGTGCACGCGTTCCTTCGTGAATCATGGATCGGAGGCCACCAGTTCCTTGTTCAGCGTACGTGGGCTAAGTGGTTGGAGGCCTCTTTTTCAGGAATCCCGGAGTGCACGGGCACCCAGATCGACTCCACATGACGAGGTGGCGGTGCAGCAGTGCGAAAATTAAGGATGTTAACTGGGTCTCACACGAAATTTAGAATTAAGGTTTTGGAATTCGATAAAACATAACGTCCTTCAATGTTAAATACTAAGGCAATGACAGCTTCTAAGGCAATGACTAAGGCAATGACAGTTAAATACTAAGGCAATGACAGTTAAATACTAAGGCAATGACAGTGGTCTAGTGGCTAAAGTACTCGGCTGCTAACACGCAGGTCACGGAATTGATTCCCGGCTGCGGCGGCTGAATTTCCGATGGAGGCGGAAGTGTTGTGGGCCCGTGTGCTCAGATTTGGGTGCACGTTAAAGAACCCCAGGTGGACGAATTTCCGGAGCCCTCCACTACGGCGTCTCTCATAATCATAAGGTGGTTTTGGGATGTTGAACCCCAGATATCAATCAATCAATGACAGGTTCCTTTGCAGCTTCGAAGGAGGTGTTCGGAGGAAAAAGGTGTAGCTATTTGGGAGAGCGCCTGATACAGCATAGCAGCGACCGCTTCATCACCCACGCAAGCTGCGTTCACAAATACGGCATCCTGTTCAAAGCCGTAACATTGATGTAGAGTTCTAGCTCGAGCTCGCTGGCGTTTATCATGGTGACTGCGGTGCATGTTACGGGGAAGTGGTGTAATGAGGAGTTCACGGTACAGGGATCTTGGTATGAGGAGTAATGTCAAATTATTGACTGGTATCTGGACTCCTAGGAAAGGCAGAATATGCCCTCCGGTGTCGGTTTGTATGAGGTAAAGGTACTGTGCTTGGCGGCGCGCGTCTATGAGATCGACGATAGTGTTGTGAGGGCTTAGTTTAAAAGGTCAATCGGTGGGTGTGGAGGGGGAGGGCTACTGGGTGGGTGTGGAGGGGGAGGGATTGTGTTAGTGTTTTTCCCATCCCTTTCGATATACATGCCCAATACCCAAAGGGTGTTGACCTCAGGAATTGGTTTGCCATCAATTTTTATAACGTTGGGGGAGGAAAGAGAGTTGCAGCATTTAGGACCGATGCGGAGTAGCTCTGACTTCTCCTGAGAACAAGTAAGTCATACACTAGCTGTAGTTTTGTTTTAGTTTGGTGGTGGTTTGAACAGTGCCCTGTGTGTCCCCAGCACTGCCTATAGGAGGATGTTGTCTGTGTATAGGTTGTGTTTTAAACAAGAAACAGTTGACACTTGTGGCTAGCGGGGTGGAAGTAGCATTAAATGAGAAAGGTGAGAATAAGGACCCTCGAGGTGTGACACTTGAGTGTATGTTGGGCATGTTAGTGGGCCGAACTGGAATTCGGTGGTGCGGGCTGTTAGAAAGCACTCAATGTATGCGTGCTCACGTGTACCAACACGTAGTGGAGAAAGAGCTGTTAAAATAGTATGATGCTCAAGGCAATCAAATGCTTTGGATAAGTCCAGAGCTAGGACTGTCTTGCAGTGGCCCTGAATGAGAAGGTCAAAGATTTCTAGGGGGTGTTTTGTTTGCATAGCATCTTGTATGGACAAATGGGGGCGAAATCCAACCATGCTATGAGGGCATAAGTCTTAGTCGGTCATATGCTGTGAGCGGTTTGCCAAACAACGTGCTCGAAGAGCTTGCACAAACATGAAGTTAGTGAAATCGGGTGAATGTTTTGGAGTGTAAGTGGTTTGTCAGGCTTTGGTATGAAAATTACAAAATTGGATGGACATTCGCGTCCAAGAAAGTTCCACGTGTGCCTCTGCATCCGAAACTCCCATTTGACGTCCTGCTTCACTACCCCTTTTGCCACGTGGACTCCACGGGGCAGGTATGAAGCAGAATGCAACGAAAGACATGATGCTGTGGATTCCACTTGGACTACATTGCCGAAGCCCCAGCTACAAGGATCAGTAATGGTGGGTACGAACCAGAACACCATGCAAGGTGCGAATACGACTGCCTCAGCTTGTCTTTCATTGGAAAAGTGTCAACGACATCCGTATTCACAGTGCAACTCAGCACGAGTGGGCCCTCAGTCTTCGAGTGACAAGCTGTCAGAAGAAAAATGAATCCTTACAATTTCTTGATCACTGTTCAGTACACTTCGAATATTCGCGGCAGACTGAAATGACCTCACGCTGAGTCTGTGCAACTGGTATACTGTATGTTTCATGTCCAGTGCTTGCGAACCTTGAGCATTCACCGTGACGCGACCATCTACAATGAAACCTGATACTCCCGAGGAACTGCGTCCAGTACTATCGAAAACATCAGTGTAGATCAAGTTCACGTGTACTTTTGTACGTTAGTTTTGTCTCTCTGCCTTTTAATATTTTATTCCCCTTACTCCAGCGTATATTAGCAAACCGGATGATCGTTTGGTTGGCCTTCCTGCTTTCCATTCTACCTCCTTCACCAGTTGTTTGGATAATGCCAAAGTCTACTTCACCGCATCGTCTTTCGTTATTTTATAAGGGAGAACCGAAATTGTGACAAACACCTCCACTTTTCTACGCAATCGAAATCTGTGGATTCTCTGCATGTATCATTTAGTTTAACCGTGCTTCTGAGCGCGTGCACATTCGACATAAACATCATTTGCGTTGGTGCAGCTTTTCAGTTGGCTGTGCACACAGCCTCTAGTTACATTCGAGTCCCTGAGGTGAATCGGCTAAAAAAAAAGAGAGGAAGCGTTCAACTACATCATGCATCAGACCCAAGTAAGGGAGCGATAAAAAAACAGACAATAATTTGAACGAAGTGGTCGAGCAACAGATTCATAAATGCAAAAAAATAATAAAAATGTGTCTGAGAAGTAGGCTGCAACAGCACATTCTCCAATACTAACACACGGTAAACAACCTCCGCAAAGTTCTTTAACTATTCAACATCCGGGCCGTGGAAAAGACTGGCAAAAAAAACCTTTTACATTCTGCCATAAAGAGAGAGGAATTTTTGGTAGAAGTTCACACACTGCAGTCTGGTTTATGAGCATCACTAGATCTGTTCAAAATCAAGTTTTAACGTGGATCTAAGCATGTAGATATTGGCGTTGTGAAACCCAGCTTGAAAACACAGAAAAGTGCATTTTGTCGAAGAAAAGTAACAAAGAAGTAGCTTGGCATTTCGACAGATAAGAGCTCATTCTAACGCCAGACAGAAACACAAAGATGATTTAGTTATGCGTTGCAAGCCAGATACAGCGTATAATGCAAGGGTAACGACACCATTCTCCATGCTAACACTATATACAAGGAATATCAAACGTGCTGACGACTGTCTGGTATTGCATGTTGGTTTTGCATTTTTATATGACAAAACGTCAGACGCCTGAAAGTCACCACCATATCTCCGCATTTGCTCTGCTTGCTGTCTTCGCGTCTGCAGCGTAATATCGTAAGCGTATATGGACGCACCACGCATAGGAAGCAATATCCGTGGCACTCTTGCCACGAAAACGTCGTCAGTACTGCACTGCCCTTTTTATGTTTCCGATATCTAGATGCCAAAATACTCGAAGTTTGTGAGCTGCGTGTATAGTGCATACTTTGTAGTTGTGTTTACAACATTACTTTCACTTTATGCGTGGCAGTTGTCTTATTGAAGCCATCAAGACACGATCGCGAATTTCGAAACAGGAGCCTGTTGCTGTCAGGAGTTTGCCAAAACGTGCGCTATTGCATTGTTGACATCAACTTCGGTGCCCCTTAAAGCAGTAGGCATGACCTTGAATAGTTTAGCCATCTTTGGGCTTCAGGGTGATAGCCTCTGTCAAGAGTGCGTCAAAACATGAATGAAGAGAACAAACATTGCAAACTAACTAAGCGAAAAACACAAAAAAGTGGCACTTGGCAAGAACTTTTGATACAGAAACCTACATTACTTATATAGTGTAGTGAATGTCATTTGAAAAGAGCAAGTGAAGATGGAGTGTAGAGGTGGACCTTACGTTGTCACATGCTCCAAAAGGTGTTTTACACGTAAGAACTGAGCCAGTGGGGAGACTCACAAAAAACTGGCAAGATGGCTGACTCAATAACAACTACAAGTAACCAGAGCGCGCGCTGCCTCAGAACATCTTCTTCCATTCTAGCGGGCAGCCATGGCTCGCGCTCGACGTACCTTTGGCAAGTGGCAAATGTTTAACACGTATAATTTATTTGGTATAATGCAACATATCATCTATGAAATCATTTCTTTGGGAACTGTAGACAGCTGGTTTGAGGAAGAAATAGCGACAAATAACACAGACAAAACTACATAATTTATAAGACCGCCCATGAAAGAACTCCAGTCTGAACCTTGTATCTTCTACGTTGTTAAAGAAGAAAAGAAGACACTGAATATTGCAGACGTATGAAAGGCATCGGCCTCCTGAACCACGACGAAATTCAGTGATGGAAATGGATACACAGAAAAAAAACGGGATAAATACAAGGCTCAGATTATCTGTTTACAGTGCAGCAGAGTAGACACTTGTTTTGGTATTTACGCGTCGGAAGGCACATTAACATGTCTTGAAAACTCCTAGAATTTCACTGATGTCTCTGATCGTTGTATAGTTACCAGAAATAAAGCAGCATCGCATAGCAGTGTGTGATCATCGCGTTTTGGGGGGGGAAGCTCCATAGGGTGTGGGTCGTTCCCTCTTCTGGTTCTATGTAGTATGGATTATGTAGTACGAATACAGCCACCTCTAGTTTATGAATTGCTCATTAGATGGCACTGTGTGCATATGTCCTTGAAAATAATATCACTCGAGATGATGTAAGCGGTTTTTGTATAGTTGATGAATAAAGAAGATAGACAGCGTTGTTATATAATAAATTCAAAACATGTCCACAGAACGAATGATGATGAGTGGGGCTAAGCGTAAGTCCGTTCGTTCCATGCACGCTCTAGTGTGATAGGAATGGATGGACGAATGGACAGACAGACAGACAGACAGACAGACAGACAGACAGACAGACAGACAGACAGACAGACAATTTGAGATACTTTTTGAGCTTCTACGATTTCGTTGAATGTGTTATGAATGCCTAGCTCATTGAGCTTGACCCTACGGGTGCTGCCAGGTAACCCGAGCACCTGTTTAACGGACCGGCGGATGATCACGTCGAGACGGCGTATGTCTCTTTTTGCCACAGGTGGGCGGGAGCCACATAGTTGATGTGGCTCATGAGGAAAGCGTCAAACAGTCTGCGGAGATTCTCCTCAGATAGTCCACCACGCCTGTTAGCTACTCTGTTAATTAATTTAGCCATTGCATCGGCCTTCCTGGAAATATGAGAAATACTGACGCCATTATGGCCGTTGGCCTGAAATACCATGCCTAGTATGCGAACTTGGTCCACCGTGGGGATGGGTGTACCATCCGCCGTCAGGACATTGATCCCCGCGTATGCGTCTCTGCGCGCCTTGTGTTTCGGGCGGTATAGTAGTAATTCTGATTTCTCTGCTGATAGCGAAAGACCGGCCTGCCGTAAGAATATTTGTATCATGTTTACCGCGTCTTGCAGTCGCTCCTCGATATGCCCGTCACTGCCGCTAGAACACCAGACGGTGATGTCGTCTGCGTAGAAGGCGTGACTGATGCCGTCGATCTGTGAGAGTTGTTGCGACAGAGCACGCATGGAGAGGTTGAACAGGAACGGAGAGATCACGGCCCCTTGGGGTGTGCTCCTCGGTCTCAGGTTGAATGATTTCGAGCTTATCGAGCCGAGTTGGATTGTAGCCGTCCTGTCGCGCAAAAACGATCTAAAATAGTTGTAGAAACGCGTACCTAATCCTGCTTCGCGAATCGAGTCGAGGATATGAGAGTGCTTGACGCGGTCGAATGCCTTCTCGAGGTCGAGCGCTAGAATGGCTCTAGTGTCTATGGTGATTTTATCCATGAGCTCATAGTTGAGCATCAGCATAACATCTTGCGTGGAGAGGGACGAATGAAAGCCACTTTGGTTGATCGGTAGAATCTGGCGCTCCTCAACAAATTTTGTGACTCCATTGAGTATTACGTGTTCGGCCACCTTACCCACGCAGGACGTGAGCGAGATGGGACGAAGTGAACGTAGCGCTAACAGTTTACCCGGCTTAGGGATAAGTATGACGGTTGCCTCGCGCCATTCAGGCGGAACGTTGCCAGTCTCCCACATTATGTTAATGTGCTCGGTGAGAACTTTTATGTCCTCTTCGGCAAAATTTTTGTGAAGTTTATCATTTATGCCATCCGGGCTAGGGGCTGGGTGGCAGTTGAGTTCGGAGATGACATCCCGAACCTCGGCGCAAGTGAAGGGGAATGCAAAGGGATCCTTCTCCGTATCATCCGGGGCAGGTGGGTAATCGAATGGGGAGCTGGGTTCGGTACATAGGTAACGCGTAGCTAGCTCGTCGGTGATTTGACTGTCGGTCTTACCCGAGACTTTGAGTTTGTGTATTAGTCTGTCTATTGTGAATTGTTGAGACGCTTTCGACGGTTTGTCACCTAGTAGGTGTTTCAACAGGTTCCGTTTGGCCCCGTTTCGCATTCGACCATCAACCGAGTTACACACTTCGTCCCGTTGCTGACGCTCTAACCCAGGCAACACTGCGTCTTCCTCTTTTCGTTACGGAGGGACGCCGGACGCGCTGAAACGCGCATGCGTCAAAGCAACGCAGCGTGGCGCGCGCCTGCGAGAATATGGCAGGACCGGCGCCGGCGGGGCAACGCCGGGGTGACGCGACGGAATGAACGCCGGTGAGCACGCGCTCCGTGTCACATCGAAATGCATTGGTGCCTTGACTGTGGCATGTAGCCATGTTCTCACATGACGCGCATCTCATGATTACAATGTTTGCACCAATCAAGTACCCTCGTCATCCATTGGCATCAAGTAATTTCGAGTTTGGTACATGTGAAGCTAGCAAAACGGCCGCGAGCGCACCATGAGCGTAGCGTGTAGTCATGTTGTCATATGACACGAATCTTATGTTTATCATGTTTGCACATACCTTCGTCATTTATTCACGTCCCGTAATACCAAATTTGGTATAAGTGAAGCTAGTGAAACGGCCACCAGCGCATCATGAGCGTGGCATGTAGTCATGTTGTTACATGACACGCATCTCATGATTATCATGTTTGCACCAGTCACATACCTTCGTCATCTATTCGCGTACTGTAATACTAAATTTGGTATATGTGACGCTAGTGAAACAGCTGCGAGCACATCATGAGCATGACGTGTAATCATGTTTTTACATGGCACGCATGTCATGATATTCATGTTAGGGTCGTGCGCTTGTGTTCGCCATATAATCTTGCCATACCATACCAGCTTTTCAACATACCACGTGAATGAAACCACCGCAAGAACTGCAGGACCATGAAACGTAAGTCATGACACTCATGAAATACATGTAGTGATTGTCATGTTATAACTAGTCAAATATGTTCTTCATAGAGTCACGTTATGTCATACAAAGTTTGGTGTCAATACGATTATCGAAACGGCCAGAAGAACTAAAAGTCGTAGGTGGCTAGATAGATAAATACGCTCAAAGTCACCAACGTTCGCTTAGAAATGCTTCGCATTTAAAAGTATTGGCACAAACTTTCTCGTGAGGCGAGATTCGAACCCTAGCTCACTTGATCCGAAGAAGACGGCAGCCTATCCGAGGATAGCAAAGTCAGCACAGTAATGGGGTTGGAAAGGGAAGTGAGAGTAAGGGGGAAAGTGTGAGGGTGAAGAGCGTGCAAAAATGCATAGTAATGAAGTAAAGCATAGCATCGAAAGAAAAAAGGAATAGAATAATAATATCCAACAAGGTATAAAAAAGAAAGAAAAGGAGAGAAAATAGAAAAACTACGTCTCGAAATGTCATGAAAATACACGTCTCGATCCAGTCCCGTCCAGCTTCTGCGCCTTTTGAACGACAATACGGGTCTCACTCGCTCACTCACTCGACCACTCACTCAATCAATCAATAAATAATTATTTAACAATTAATAAATAAGTAGTCAATGAGACTTGGCAGTATTAGTGTGAAGCCATCGTAATTTTCCGCAGCGAGACCATTCTAGCTCGGCGTAAAATGTTGGTCATGACCAAAAAAATTGGGAGCATATCCACGGAGTTAATGACGGTGAGTGGGACGAAGCGTTCATCCGTTAATTCGTTCTTGCTTCAATCCGTCCATGCGTCCATCTGTATGACCGTCTATGCGTCCATCTGCTCATCCATGCTTGCGTCTGTTTGTGCGTCCGTCCCTGCTTTCGTCCATGCATTCACCCCTGCGTCCGTTCATGCGTCCATCCATGCATCTATCTGTGTGTTCGTTCGTCCATCTATCCAACACTCCAAGTACCACCATCTCGCATCTTTTCATCATGTATTCCCCATATAGAAGCACCACCATCCAGCGGACAACAAGGACTAAACGAGAGGTGACACACGCACACTTTCTTACGGCTTGCGCTTCGGGTCTACTTCCAACCTTTAACCACCTCGAGTTCGTGGTATATACTAGTTCACTGTATTCATGGCACTGCGGCCCAACGCTCGCTAAACCTTTCAAAAACCAAGGAGGTTACGCCCAGCGAGTATAACATAGCAACCTTTTCCTGTCAGATAGTGCTGAATGTACATGCCAATGGCTGCTAATGGGAAATGAGAGACAGGATAATTCGGCTTTTACTTTCTTATGGCTTCCGCTTCGCATCTACTTCCCACCTTTAACCACCTCGAGATCACGGTATAAACTAGTTCATTGTATTCATGGCACTGCGGCTCAACGCTCGCTAAACCTTTTTAAAACTTAGGAGTTTACACCCAGCGAGTATTACGTAGCAACCCTTTCTTGTCAGATAGTGCTCAATGTACATGCCAATGGCTGCTAACGGGGATCGCAGCGTGCCCGTTATCTAAAAGCCGAATGCTCCTGTCTCTCATTCTCCGTTAGCAGCCATTGGCATGTACATTGAGCACCATTTTTTATTGTTCAACAACGCACAGAAGAAATCTCTCACCGGCACCACCTTGGTGGTCGAAATGTTATACTTGTTACATACTACAACGGCTACGATGGACGAACAGGTGTTGCTATAAAGAATTTCGCCCCTAAAGCTATTATCATCAACCGGCAGGACAGCACCTAAGTGGGCTCGTTGATGCATGATTAGGACGGCCCATGCTCTCTCCGTCATTTCGTTCGTCGTCGTTTTTGCTGCAATAACACAAACGCCGATTTTTCCAGTGGACAGCTCAAGAAAGAAAGAACGAAAAAAAAGAAAGACAAAAAAAGTAAAAAGAAGCCCCGCCGCGGTGCTCTAGTGTCTAAGGTACTCGGTTGTGGACCCGCAGGTCGCAGAATCAAATCCCGGCGGCAGCGGCTGCCTTTTAGATGCGGAAGCATCTTATACTCGCGCCTTGTAGTGCGCCGTCCGCGCCGTCCGCACCGCTTCTCGAACATTCGACAGCTGACGCGCGCGCATGCGCCGTCGCGCCGTCGCCCACTCTTCCACCATCTGTGCATCCCTTCCTCCTCTACACACCGCGCGTGCTTCACTCCTCCACCATCTGTGCACCCTTCCTCCTCTACACACCGCGTTCGACATCTACAATTCTCCTGATTCTCCAGTGGACGCGCATGTGGCATCGCGCTTCGAGAACATTCAAGAGCTGACAGTGCATGCGCCGTCGAGCTGTATATATACCCAAGGTCGGCGCTCGCTCGCTCAGTTGCCGCTCGTCGGTTGGTTTGTACGGCGCGTCGACGTCCAAGGTCGCGGTGAAATGAATTCCAACGAATCCACAAACACAATGATCGACGTCCCTTCGACCAGCGCCGCCCTTTCGCATACGTGTGTACGTGTTCACTCATTTAACACCCCTTCCTACAACCACGTTAACCAATTTAGCCATCGACCCAAGTAAGTCGCAATTTAACACCCCATTTCACAACCACGTTAACCAATTTAGCCATCGACCCAAGTAAGTCGCAGTTTAACACCCCGTTAACCAATTATATGCTCCGCATCCTCCTCAGTGTTCCCCCGAGGGAAGTTGCGGGCAATTTTTCTAATGGAGGCGGAAATGTTGTAGGCCCGTGTGCTCAGATTTGGGTGCACGTTAATGAACGCCAGGTGGTCGAAATTTCCGGAGCTTTTCACTACGGCGTTTCTCATAATCATATGGTGGTTTTGGCCCGTTAAACCCCAGATATCAATCTATCAAAAAGAAAAAAAAGAAAGAAAGAAAGGAAGGTAGGAAGGAAGGAAGGAAGGAAGGAAGGAAGGAATGAAAGAAACAAAGAAAAAAGAAAGAAGGAAAGAAAGAAAGAAAGAAAGAAAGAAAGAAAGAAAGAAAGAAAGAAAGAAAGAAAGAAAGAAAGAAAGAAAGTCGAGGCAAAGAAGACTCCTATGGTAGCTACCGCTGGAATATGGTTATGCGGGTTTGGAGCTTGCCGTGTGCGGTTCCACCTCTGCCAGTCCCTTTTTACCCAAGAGAAAATGAAGATGCACCTTAAGGCCAACGACGCGACCTCGAAATAGTGGCCGTCCAGAAGGCCAGCGCAAGCCTGATGGTGCCAAAGCTGGCCTAGCACGCAACACCGAGTTTAGTTGCGTCTGTTGTGGTCCTAATGAAGTTGTGTCACTCATTCAGGAAGCACCGGGATCCAAGCATATGTTTTCACGATCCGAAAGCGACTGTCTTAAACACTTGGCTATCCAACACGTTGACAGGATGTAGCAACACCTCGTCTAGTATAAAGCAGAAGCATAGAAAGGAAGGGGTTAAATAAAAAGCGAAGAAGAAAAAAAAAGTTGAAGGAAGTGAGAAATAGATGGAGTATTAGACAAAAAAAAAAGAATAAAGCGAAAGAAAGAAATGGAATTAGAAAGAAAAAGAGAGGCAGAAAAAAACACACTAGTATACGGGGAGAAAAAACACAGAAAAATAGGGAGAAGACTGAAAGAAAAAGAAAACTAAAGGAAAACAGTAAAAGCCACCCAGTTTCTGAATGCCTTGACACTACCCATTTAAAGTTGCCCATCGTGTGCGCTGTTTCTTTATCCTTAAGCTACGGTGACCTTTGTCGTAACATTCTTCATATATGCTTTTACGTACTGAGCAACTTACTTCATCATGAGGCGATGACGCAAGTTACCAATGGGTCGGACTTAAAGCAACTAATAAATTGGTGAAAATTTCATAAAAGGAAGGGAATCGTCTCCTCTGTAACGGGAAAGCGCCCGAAGGAAAACAGCCTTTCGTAACGTGTCACCGCTTTTACATCTTTACTGAGTAACTATGGTGGCCCGGAAATTTTTTATTTACTGCCTACAATTCAGCTTCGAATGACGATAGTAAATTCTGTAATTTAGGTGGGCAGGGCGAAGCCACGTAAGTTTTTGAACAGATCATAATTATACTGAGCCTAGCTGTGTGATCGTTTGATCAACATGAATTATTCATATGACAAGCCGTAACAAGTGATGTCACAGCCAACGGCGCCAAGGGACTCCCATATCTCCGAAAATCACTGCCATGGCAATTTCGGTGATGACGCTGCGAGGTTTGCCTCTTTCTTGAGCAAAGTAGTGCGAAAAAAAGGAAAATGAGGTCAAGACAAAAGTGAGAAGTAGGCGGCGAGAGTGGTCGCCATGTATATGATTTATTTATAATGCTGCCGTTCTTATATTCTGAAGAAATCTTTCATAACACACAGAGATGCATCCGAAGTGCTGCTTTGAAGGTATGGAAAAAAAAGAAATGAAAAAAGAAAAGCCCTAGTACTGTAGAGCATTCAGGTGCAGTGAGAACGCGACTTCTGCCGAAGAAAATCTTGAGGAGCGTTCGCTCCGTGAATAACAAAATACCCCCGTATTACTCCTCGACTTCGTACAGAAATCACTACCATATACTTTAAACATAAATGAAAGCAGGGTGTGTAGAGCTACATCAACGTACAAACCCCATACAATCCGTTCGCTGGTTATGCAAGAGCGACACAACTTCTCCCGACGAAAGCCTGACCCCACAGCTTCCTCTTGCGATCACTGTCACTATCGTTCAGTGCCCTTATTTCTAGCAGTCTGAAAAAAAGTAAGAAAAAGAAAATGGACGCAGCGGCAATAAACATTTCGGTTCATTTATTTTCAAAAAACGTGCTTATGGCACCAAAAACTGTCACTGCTGAATTGGTATGGAGGTCAGCACGTTGACACAGCACAGCTCATTTAGAAACAAAAAAGTATTAGGGCACTGGAAATGAAGGCTTGTAACTGGAGCCTCAGAAGCAAACTTTAGTGTCGCACAGCACTTCAGCCTTATCCCGTGTACGCGACCTGTTTATCGTCGGATTTATAAAGTTACGGGTCTCTCAAAGTGTCTTGGCTTTCTATTATAGTTACACTTTATGATTGAGCGGCTGAGCCCAACGCGTGTGACTTGAACTATATGACCCTGATAGTGATGCATCTCGCTATTTAGGCGTCTCGGCACCGTTTTGATATATTACCTGTCACAAGAACTGCTTTTGCGCATTGATAGATGGGCCACAATGCGTTCTTAAGTTACGGGAATTAGAGGAGGCAACTAGAGACGGCCAGCGCTGCCGATAGCTGTTTAAGCTATTATGAACTCCAGAAGTCATTGACCTGAAGTTTCTAGCTGAAATATGCAATTGACAAGCAAAGTGTTCAGCGCTGCACTTTATCTTCGGCAACACGACACGTAGCTTTTTCGCAGGGAAACCTACTGTGACCGCTGACCATAAGAAAGTGGCCTGGAAAATCATACTGAATTAGAACACTTTGCTTTAACGTGATGGAAAGGAACGAGACTTCACTGATTTTGCTTGTCTGTACCAGTACAAGTGCTCGCCTATATGAAGTGTGGTTGTATGTGCCCTCCCCCCTCAAATAAAATCGGCAGATCGCACTACGTTTTCGAATCATTGTTACGTCAAGCATGCGAATGGAAGGGGACTCTGTCACAATTTTTTCATTGAACGAAACGTTCCGAAGTGGTGGTAAAGATGTGTAAAAATGAACGCACAGACATATATACGAGAAACTGCCGCATACGTTTTATATAACCAGTTGTTTACAGTTGTCTAACGATTCGAAGGACAACATAAATATTGGCAACACCAGAAGTGGTAAGCTGATATGAAGCGCTGGTGCTCGCGAGGATGGTCGCTCAGGACTCTGTTGCGTGAATCAACTACAGCGGATAGTGCTTACCTACGATTGAGGTTGACCCGAAGTGACAGCTGCGTGACAGGAGTACCTACGTAATGCTTATAAAATTGGATAGCCAGCACGTCAACCCCGACTGGTTTTTAAGAACATTTGGCTCTATTTGAAAAGTAGTTTCGAGACCTGGCGTAGCTCTGTACATGGTAAAATACTGCTTTGTGCTTGCAGTGCACTAAGAAATGCTTCGCATTTAATAATAAGTGAGGTTTAACGACCAAAAAACCTTATATGGTTATGAGAGACACCGTAGCGAAGGGCTGCATAAATTTCGATAACCTGCGGTTCTTTAACATGCACCTAAATCCAAAAACACGGACCTCAAACATGTTTGCCTCCTTCGACAGTATGCAACTGCCATAACCGGGATTTGACCCCAAGACTTTCACGGACTTATGAAACGCATGAAGCTTTCGCACGATGGTGCATTAGATTGTGTGTTAAATGTATTATTGAGAAGTGTTTCATCGAAATTCTCACATAGATTAGGTTTCTCTGTACGTCCTTGGTTGATTGCGGGTGCTAATGTTAATATTGATAGCCAAATATGCGCGGTTTCTGCCTTTAGCGATGCAGTGACCACGCTGGGCCCATAGGTTTTCATCTCGTTAGTGTAACGATGTACGCTTCAGCACACGATGGCGATCATCCAAATGTATGAATCTTATAGCACATTCAGAGCACTTCGGGTAATACTTTCTTCTGCTCAATAGGAGCAAATCTATTGCTGTGGCAGGTTGAGAGTGCTCCCTGTATGTTAAAATCGCAGACCTGAAGCAGCTTCGTCGCGAGATCCGCGAGCAGCTTTTCCTACTCCACGAAAATCGGCGAATTGGACTGGAAGTCACGAGCGCCCCGTGTCTTGAAACAGTGCCAACTTTGGCATCGCCAACGGACGCCGGTCCAGGTAGTTGCGCCTCGCGTTGGAGCTCACGTTTTATTTGCTAGCGTAGCGTCGCTCTGCCAGCGTGCCCACTCATGCAAGAAGAGAGAAGCGCTCATCGCGTTCCATTCTGACCCTTTCATTTGCTCCAGAGGAAGCGCGTGCGTTCCTTTGGTAGATTCCCTTCTGTTGCACTCCGCCAGAGTGAAGTGCACCGGCGGAGACTTCGTCGGCCGCTCCAAATCTGCCAATGGATGACACCATATATTTATGCACCCGACACACACACACACACACACACACACACACACACACACACACACACACACACACACACACACACACACACACAACACACCTCACCACACCACACGAGAAAAGGGCGTTCGCAACGATCGGTAATGGCCTTCAGGTTGGCTAGCAGCTACGGCAACCATGCTTGAGAAATCTGTTCCGTTGTTAAAATGCTTATTTCAAAGAGCGGTTATAACACGCTTTCATTGTTTCCCTGCTATGCAGAGGCTGGGTTAACTCAATCATCTTTGCTTCTCAGGTCTTGCTAAGGCTTTGAAATGTTGGTTAACGTATTTTATGGAACGGTGTCTTTACTGCATCGATAAGGATTTCTCTGTAGCCCCGTCGTGGTGGTCTAGTGGCTAAGGCACTCGACTGCTGAGCCGCAGGCCGTGGGATTGCATCCCGGCTGCGTCGGCTGCATTTCCCATGGAGGCGGAAATGCTGTAGGCCCGTGTGCTCAGATTTGGGTGCATGTTAAAGAACTCCAGGTGGTCGAAATTTGCGGAGCCCTCTACTACGGCGTCTCTCATAATCATAAAGTAGTTTTGGGACGTTAAACCCGACATATCAATCAAGGATTTCTCTGTACTGCGAGGTCATCCTTCGTGACGTGGCGTTCACGAGAGGTGACCCGAAGATCTAAAAGTTGTAACTTACCTGGCTGTTCAATCGTTGCCCCATTCTCCTAACGAAGAACAGGAAAACAGGAGCCGTATGGCAACGCCCTGGCATGAGCAATATTGGTGTTTTCTTGTTGTCTTCTTGATAAAAGTTATTGTTATTTCTGGTTAGTGCTTTCAATACACTTCAAAAAAGCTTTTTCTGTTTCTGTAAGCCTGTGGCGGATCAAGTAGCTCATATTTTCGGCAAGTGTGACTACTGCACCTAATTGCATGAAACTGGTGCCGACCATACTTTATTGGTTTTCTTTTGAGTATTGCATTTCTCTAGCTTTTGCCGCTCTTGCAGAAGGGTGGCCTGCTGGCCTTCATCCGCAAATAGCCCATGATTACCTCCAAATATTGCTTTGTTTGTTCCGTAGTTTTTATTTACACAAGAAGTAGGTAAACCGAGAAACTTTCATCACTCAAATAACACTATTCACGTGGGCAGGAGACGTGGGAGCTAACGCTATAGCAACAGTTTATTCTCGTCCCGCCCGTGCGTCTGAATGAAAGCGACGACTGATAGTTTATATAAGGATGAGGGGCCACTCGAACGGCGCAGGATTGTTGTGGTTGCGATGAAGCAAGACACACGCTCTTAACTTAGATCTCTTCAGACGTGCTATAGCAGTCTCAATAAATAAAGCTTTTCTATGGTGGCAGCTGTTTGCGGCGAGTGTTCCCAGAAATGCTCACGAGGAATTCAGGATACGCCAGACACGACTATGCCGGAGGTGTGTGATTTACCACGACACTGCAACTTCTGCGTGCCCACATTATACTGAACTGACCTTGAATTTTTAATGCCCGATAAAAGAATTCTAGGTCGACTAGTGAATACTTCCACTTAACCTTGTGGCAGGGTAGCAAACTGGGTGCGGCAATTCTGGTTGACCTAACTGCCTTTCTCTCAATATCTACTCTCTCGCTCTCTTTTTCTCTCGAAAGCGTATTACGCCCAAATTCTGCAGTCTGATTTGTGGGGTTTAACGTCCCAAAACCACCATATGATTATGAGAGACACCGTAGTGAAGGGCTGATTGATTGATTGATTTGTGGGGTTTCACGTCCCAAAACCACCATAAGAGACGCCATAGTGGAGGACTCCGGAAATTTTGACCGCCTGGGGTTCTTTAACGTGCACCCAAATCTGAGCACATGGGTCTACGACGTTTCCGCCTCCATCGAAAACGCAGCCGCCGCAGCCGGGATTTGATCCCGCGACCTGCGGGTCAGCAGCCGAGTACCTTAGCACTAGACCACTGCTGCGGGGCTCCGCAGCCTATATACAGGTATATTTGCTTTGCTTAGATGGCTTTGACACCTATTTTCGATCGCAATTCATTTTATGATGTACATTCTTGTGCGTTCGCAAAGAAGCTTGAGTCATTTCAGCGTGTTGGGTCGGCCACTTCCTTTATGACTGAATATTTTTACAAACATGTGTGCAGATTTGGGCAACATTGGTGCCGGTGATCCATGACGTAACAAGTTTATTGCTGTGCGAGCATCTGCATTACAGGGAACAATATTTCTGCCTAGACAGCGGGGTGTGCGATAGAACATTTCCAGCTCTTTGCAGCGTGGTATAAATTAAGCAATTCGCCGTGGGTAAAACTTCGATAGAAGGTGACAGGTGCACTTTATGCCACACGTGACGTCACACACCCCACGAAAAATGGTGGTCGCCACGGGATTGGCGGATTTCAACGCAATAGCGTAAAGAGCTCGTGTCGCAGAAAACCCGCCGCAGGCTTCGACCCCGTTGGGTGTGAGCGAAAGATCGTTTGTGCGTCTGTGACCGAAAAATCAAGTTACCGAGATAGCCATGGGAGGACGCTACTTATACACAAGTGCGCGCGCGATCACACTGAAAAAGCCGGTCATTCTAAGAAAAAAAAACAGTGCTCAAGGTCACGAGGCACGGCAGTTTCTTTGCCCTGCCACCCCTCTCTGCTTAGCTTCCAGCGCTTTCGTCTGGACGAGAGAAGAGATAATGCGATCTTAGCATGCGACAAACCTTTGTAACTCCACTCGCACTGGATAGATTCTTAAAATTTTTGTGACCTTTGAATTAGTGCAGCAATAAGCTCTTCTGGTGAATTCATTCAGTAGTTACTTGATGAAGTGTTTCGGGGCCCCTTTTACGTATTTTGTTCGACAGGTGTCACGACGAAAACGAGCCCATTCGGCGATAATAGCTCGGGCTGGTCGAATCTACTGTGTGCGAGCTTGTGTGCGTGCTTGTGTTTGTGTGCACAAAATAGGCTTTTTGAGCCTATTTTGTGCCAAAATATTTTTGTACACTGCATTTTTCATGTATGTATAAATGTAACATACGCTGGACTTCTATTCTTTTACTGAAAAAAAAAACAAATTTTACGTGCCCGTACGTGTCATTACCCTTTTAGCAAGCGGTGGTTTTGTTTAACGAATTTCGAAAATGCAACAATCAATTTCGGTTAGCTATATACAGATGCATTGTAGTTTCTAAAAATTTCGAGTACAAGAGTAACTCCGTGAAATAACTGTGTTGAAAGAAAGCTAGTGGAAGACATTTTTCTAATCCGTAAGTATTTCCGAGCTCGTCTTGCACATTTTTTCCCCCTTAGGCACTGTTCTCATTCATATTATTCTGTTAAAGAGAAACTGTTCTGTTTAAGGCACCTTTTTATACGTTTTTCTTCCATATGAAGATCTTTTATTGAGCCGTTTTGTGAACAAGAAATAAATAAAAGAACAGAGAAAAAAATTAGTACTGGAAGGGACAATATAACTCAAAAGAATAAATGGTGGTGCAGCTAACAAAAAATATGTATTAGAAATTTTACACAATTTTTATATTACAAACCCATACTCTAACTAAAATCTGTACATGTTACGAAATTTCATTAAAAAACTAGAGCCTGTTCGACTTCATGTATCCACATGTTTCAAGCATTCGAACAACTTGAAAAAAAAACATGTAACATTTTTCATATGTATGAAGCAACAAAAATGAGCAATGCACGCTCCCCTTGAATACGTAAAGTAGTTTGCTCGGTCTAGGCGCTCGTTAAAGTCATTTTAGGTTAGAGGGACAAGACCACAGAGCTTTCTGGCAGCCGTGTCAATTCATTCACCTTTAGACGTGCTTATTTCACTCAACTATGAACACGAGGCTATTCGAGCAAGAACTTCGCAGAAATGCACTGTCACAGAAATGTACGTTATCGAGAACCCATTAATTATTTTAAAGGCCCCCCCGCCCAAGAGGACAACTTCTCTAGTTTACTGATGCAATGAAATGGCTGGTTTACATTAACAGAGTCATTACGAGAGAATATAAATTTTCTTGAGCGTTCATTTCATGAGAATAAAATATTCTGTCTGAAGCCCATGGATTTCACATACCTGCACCCGCTTTACTAATCAGAAATTCTGAAGGAAATTCGCGTAGCGCTGTAAATACTTGATTATTCCTAGTATGAATCCGCAGCTACTCGTTTGTAAGAATCGAGTGTTGAAACCACTACAGCTATTGCGTTGTGCGACTTATTTTTCAAGCACAAAGGTTTAAGCTCTCTTGCTAAAACATATACCGGTTCATTCATTTGTCATAATAACATTGAACTAAGAACACCTTATAATACCATTAGCGCTACCGCCTTCTGACACTAGATTTCATTTTGCCTGTATTGCCTCTCGTAGCGTGCGCGCCGTGCTCGCGTCATGATGACTTTTCCGTTTCCAACACAGCGCAATGTCGCTGCATAACCATATGTTATATATAGTCTACGAAATGTTTGATAAATAAAACGTACATTTTTATATAACTTTCTAATGAAAGGGATTGACGCACTCGTAATGAAAAATGAATGCGTAAGTGCTAGAGAGGTATGCCTGCATGAATTTCTAAGACCCGAAACGGCAAAACCTGAATCTAAACTTAATGTAAGTTTAATGTTACCTGCATTGCATTGCACAGCGTTCACTCGGTACTTGCATCTAGATGACTTTTCCGGTTCTCACAAATCGCATAATCACTGCATACTTATATGCCATAATCTACGTAATGCCTGAGGAATAAAACCTACATTTACTCAAGTAATTCACTCATCATACACTTAAAGAACTTGGCAAGAGATACATGGACGTTAGTACTACGGTGTGATGGGTGCATGCGCGTAACTCACGCAAGAGCAAGCCGCGAATCTTAACCTTAGGCAATCGCCACGTAATGCTCTTTATTGAGGTACGCAAGAGGCTGACGACATACTGCAAAGTCGTGGAATCTGCAAGTATTAAAATAAGCGCGTTCCGTCTGAGGCAGTCTTCTTGCAAAAGAAAGTTTTTTTATATTTAAGTCAGAAATGGGAAGCTAACAGAAACAATCTTGCCGAGAATTTCTACGTAACGAACAACAAAAAGCTAAATTTGCGATATCATCTTCGTAACTATGTGATTCGTTGCTTTTCTGATAACTCCATGCACTGAAGCACTCTTAACGTTGTCTTTAGAGCGCCGATGAAACTGTTCTTCAGTTCATTGGGCAACGCTGCAATATTTTGAGCTGCTGCTCGGAGGAAGCTTGCGAAACACCTCAATCTCCCTAATTAAGAATGAAGAGCGCTCCAAGCAGACGCTTGAGAGCTGCTGCTCGGAGGAAGCTTGCGAAACACCTCAATCTCCCTAATTAAGAATGAAGAGCGCTCCAAGCAGACGCTTGAGTCATCAAAGATGAAAGTTCCGTGGTTCTAGAGCGATGAAACCAGCAATATATTGACTGAAAGTTGGATGCTTTCTGGCTATGGCGGCGCTTGTTTAGGCGTCCAATTTGAGGCGTGATCGATTACTGAAAGTCGTTCATCCTGCGAACCTCGATATGCCTGCAAGTTAGCGGGCAGAGCCCGTTGAAGAATTCGAATAACCTTTTTAAACTTCGTGAGTTATCAGTGGGGCAAAAAAAATAGCCTCTAGATTACTCAATGCTTGTCGCTGAGCTTCTAGAAGCAGTAAAAAAAGGATTCTGTTTTTTTTTTTCTGAGGATAATTGGTAAAAGATCTACTTGAGGAGTTTTTGCACTTATGCACTGTGACTCTCTTACGCAAACAAATTATACCTCTTACGCCACAACCTCTTACGCCAGATTTATTATTAGAGAAATCAAATCAAAATGAAAAAACGAATATATATGCAGATGGATCATGCACTGAAGAAGCGTCAGCCTGTGTGGTCTTTATTCCCAAAATTCCGAAAAAGAGAATGTACAAATCATCGCACAAATCTTCATCGACGACAGCAGAATTGGTAGCTATCTTTAAAGCAGCTAAGCTTATCTGCGAGAACTCTAAGCCACGAAAGTGGGTGATATGCACGTATAGAAAACTTGCCCTTCAGCTGATCAAAAATGTGAGATCACTTTACAAAAATAGTGAAATAGTACAATGTATTGCAGAAACTCTAAAATATGCCTCAGCTCAGGGTAAGAACATCGTATTCCAATGGAAACCGAGTCACATTAGAAAGAAGGGAAATGAAGAGGCTGACAGACAAGCCAAAAAGGCATTGAATGAAGGACAGGATTGCACAATCCTTATGTCTTGAGCGGATATTCGACATTTTGGGACGCAAGGAGCTAAACATTGTTCAAAAGAGATGTGGTTTGATAGCCCTGAATCAAAATAATCAGTACTTTATGAAATGGATCCACACGGAACACTTTTTTATAGCGACAGATCTCCTACTACCCTTAAAGACCTTAATCCTCAGACTTCGAATGAAAGTAGCATACACAAACAGCTTCTTGTACAAAATACATCGATACAATTCCTTGGAATGCCATTGTGGTCATGCAGATGAAAATGTTCACCATATTCTTTGGGAGTGCGTCATATACGCGAATTAAAGAGAAAAATTAAGGAACAAATTAGCAAGTTTGGACAGACGGCCCTTCACACTAACGAAATTACTTGGACCATGGCCTGAGATTACTTGGACCATGGCCTTCAGAGAAAGGTGAACATGTTCCTGACAGACTTTTGTTTTTTGGGGAGACCAGACTGGATGTATATATGCATATATGTATGTATATATATATATATATATATATATATATATATATATATATATATATCAATGAGATCTAAAAGACAGTAATGTCAAGGAATGTACAGGGGAAGTTATTAGAACCAATGGAATGTAAATAAAAAGAAAGTAAAGGGGATGAAAAAATAACCAGCCGTGAGCAGGAATCAAACCTACGACCTTCGAATAACGCGTTCGATGCTCTAACCACTGAGCTACCACAGTGGCCTTCTCTCCATCCACTTTTTTGGGTTTATATGTGAATTTAGAAGTAAGTGACAGTCAGCGCCATCTATAAGCCAAGCGACGAGTGTGAAAACACTCGTTTATGCGCATGTTTGGCGTCACGTAGCACGTGAACTTATTATGAGCGGGCAGCTGATTAATAGTCCCTCGTATACAACCTAATGACACCAAGCTTGCCAGTACGAGACTCTCGTTTAATGAAATAAGGGAAAAAAAAGTGTATACCTAAGGGCTCATTTTTCCGTGTTTTAACCCAATAATAATGAGATCTAACAGACAGTAATGCCAAGGAATGTACAGGGGAAGTTATTAGAACCAATGGAATGTAAATAAGAAGAAAGTAAAGGGTATGAAAAAATAACCAGCCGTGAGCAGGAATCGAACCTACGACCTTCGAATAACGCGTTCGATGCTCTAACCACTGAGCTACCACAGTTTTTTTTTCTTTATTGCCTTCTTGACTACAGGTCAAGCTAATATGACAATCACTATTACACGTGTTTCATGCGTGACAACGCGTCAAACAAAGATATTACATCTTCATTACAGTCGGTAGTCTTATACACATCTCGCACTTTTATAACAGCTTCCACGAAACACTCATTAACGGATAGAACTCTCACATCACAGTCTCTGTACGATAGCATACTACGCCAAACCGAATGAAGACCAAGTACAAATATAACATCCAAATTTTGCACAGAACTATCACAAGGCAAAAAACGAATTCCATATGAAGTAAGAGGTAAATCTTTTTTTAAAGTTCTCTGTAAAATGTCCCAAAAGAAAATAGCGTTCTTACAATCAATAAACACATGTTCAATGGTCTCAGGTTTGTTACACAGGACACAGCTGCTTCCCCATGGTACATACATCCCTCTATCTTCAGGCCACGTTTTTACTGGCAAGGTTCCCGTATGAAGTTTAAAAAAGAAGGTTTTCACATTGGGTGGTATACACATGTTTTTCACTCGCTTTAGTACGTCATGACCATATGATGTTTCATACCTTACAGGGGCACAGGACAAACATTCTGTATTAGGTCTTTCATAAGGCACTTTCTTTTCACATTAGTTAGGTAATCTATCAAAAACCTCGCCCTTAAGAAACGATATGAGAACACAACTTCGCGCAAGAACGGTGACAAGGTGTGTCGTTCTCGCCTGTCTGAAGATACAAAGAAGTCAGACATGTGGTGTAACAGCGTTGTTTGAAATAAAGAACGTAAAAAAGAGTCTCTCTGGTCTCTAATGAGCAGGAAACGTGATATTACTTGGTTAAGAAACAGATGGCACAGAGACAGCCCTGCTTGCTTAACTCGCCGAAACAAGTTCGTTCTAGATGTTCTCTCCCACGTAGAGCTCCAGATGAACGTGGCGAATATCCTGTGGACTTTGTGAATGGTTTTACGCTTACAACTAAGTACTTGCAAAAGGTACATAGTTTTAGCAGCCAGAAAAACGTTGCATACAGCTGACCGAGAGAAAATTGATAAGCCACGACCACCCCATCTTCGGCGGTCGCGCGCAGTTCTTCAGCCTTTTCAAGCCAAAATGCTTCACTGTCTTGATACCTGTCCAATGGTACCCCAAGGTAACGACTAGGCGTCGTGAGCCACTGAATATTTCCAAAAGAACTGGGCGTAAGGTCCCAATTACCATGCCATAAACCAATGCTTTTTTCTTTGTTCATTAAACTTCCACTCGTGTCACAAAACCTTTGAGTGATTTTTAATAACGAAGTGACACTCTCTCTATCAACTGCAAAAAAGGCAATATCGTCGGCGTATGCCAAAACACGCACTTCACATGACTGCAACCTGAAACCATTAATCCCTGCATGGTGAATCACTTTCTGACACAATTAATGATTCCAAAAATAGAGCGAAGAGCAAAGGACTTAAAGGACACCCCTGGCGCACGGAGGAAAGTACTTGTATGCGCTGTGAGCGTTCTCTATTTACAATTAAATTTGTGGTTGAATTTTTATATGCCAAATTAATACCTTTACATATGATCGCACCAAGACCAACGTACTCAGCTAGCATGAAGAGTATATTGTGTGGAACCATGTCGAAAGCCTTGGCTAGATTAATTTGCAACATAGCTACTTTTAGTAGCGCAGCGTCACAATACTCCAAAATGCTCCTGGCAACATGAATATTCGTGAATATGCTCCTACGCTTGATGCCGCAAGTCTGATGTGACCCGACCAACTTGTATATAACTCCTTGCAACCTCCTAGCCAGAACTTTCATAAACACCTTATAATCTACGTTTGTTAGCGTGATTGGCCTGTATCCTGTCACTTTGCGTAAAACATGTCGCTCTTTCCCTTTAGGAATCAGCACGGTGTGCGCTCGATTAAACGATGGAGGCAAAGCTCCGCGATCTAAAGACTCTGAAAAAACATCATGCAATGCGGCGGCCATATCCTCCTTGAACGCCTTGTAAAAGGCGGCATTAATGCCATCTGGACCAGGTGATTTGCCCATGCCGAGATCATCGATAGCCTTCTCGATTTCCCCTATACTAATAGACATTTTCAATAAATTTGTGTCCTCAGCATTAAGTGTCAACATTTCTATCAAGAACTCATCTACAAAACCCGGCTCCTTTGGTTCGCGATAAGCAAACAAGTCCTGATAATAGTTTTCAAAAGCTTTCATAATATCTTTATGTTCTTTCAATATTTTACCATTCCATTCTATCTCTAGTATGTCGTGAGCTCGAGCGTATGCCTTTTCATCTGACAAGGCTCGCTTTGTCGGGGCTTCACCTACGAGGTATCTCTCAGCTCTTGCTCGTATAATTGCGCCTTTATATTTATCTTCTTCAAGATATTCAATTTTGTTTTTGACAACCTGCGGTTGATGTGTGAATAAGCCCGGGTTTTCTGCTTCAATATTCACCAAATCATTTAGCTCTGCCCGTAGCTCACGTTCCTGTTTTCGAGCTTGGTACTTCATGTAGCAACCACACTCTATGGCATTCATTTTTATCTTTTGCTTAAATAATTCCCATCTTTCCGTGGCACTCCTTTCTGCGTTTTTGAAAAAATTCTCGATTTCCTTCTTTGTCTTATTTACAAACCCTTCGTGCGTAATTATCTTAGTATTTAGTTTCCATGTTTCCCATACAACCTTCTTTTTGCACTTTCTACCTATCTCAAACAAAACTAAGCAATCATCACTGAAGGAAACAGCATAAACGTCATAGTTCTGACATAAAGGTACTATCTCAGAACAAACATATGCTCGATCTAGTCGTGCGTGACTCGAACCTTGAAAATGTGTGAAGTGCTGGCGACTGCCACCCATAGCAAACAGAGCTACGTCATGTAAAAAGTACTTATTAAGGCTGTCTCTAAGCAACCCAACGCTTTCATCACCTAATTTAGCAGTATACGTGCAATTTTCTTGCGTCAAAACACAATTGAAGTCACCCAACAGAACCACACATTTCTGACATTCAAAGTACGCTTGCATTTCCCGAAAAAACAAACATCTGTCTCTCGAATTTGTAGGTGCGTATACACAGATAACTCTAAATTTAGTGATCCCGTAACAAAAGTCACACAAAACAAAACGCCCATGTAGGCAACTTTTGACCTCTTCCACTACAATACCAAGAGAGTTCTTGACAAAAATAATACATCCGGCTGATGCTCCCACTGCATAGCTCACACACGCATTGTACCGCAATGAAAATTCTGCTACCAAGCTATCAGTCGCGTCCTCAGTACTAACTTTAGTCTCCTGGACCGCGAGCAAGTCAAGGTCTTTTTCTTGCATCAAGCGTTTCAACTGGTACTGTTTGCGACGCATTCCTAGACCGCGTACATTCAGCGTACCAATGCGTAAAGGCGCAGTCATGCTAGCCATGTTGATGACAAAGATGAAGACTACAATGCTGCGCTTACCGTGTCTCGTATACAATGCAGTCGGAAAACCGGGGTCTTACGCGTCTAGATCGTGTTCCCGAACCGGCGACGATGACGCCGACCGGGTTTCGAGGGCATATTTTTTACTCTTAGCGCCCGTGACGCGATGCCACAGACGCTCCGGGCGTTTCAGGTTGCGTTCCGTGCTCTCCACTCGGTAACGCTTGCCGCGTCCCGTGGTCGCTTCCGGAGACTTTGTGCCGGCTTCTGGCGGAGCGATCTCGCCTCTGGTACCCATATCTTCCTCCATCTATTCTTGAATGTCCTGCTGGCCGCCTGTTGCCAATGGAATGTAAATAAGAAGAAAGTAAAGTGGATGAAAGAATAACCAGCCGTGAGCAGGGATCGAACCTACGACCTTCGAATAACGCGTTCGTTGCTCTAACCACTGAGCTACCACAGTGGCTTTCCCTTCATCCACTTTTTTGGGTTTATATGTGAATTTAGAAGTAAGAGTGACAGTCGGCGCAATCCTTAAGCCAAGCGACGAGTGTGAAAACACTCTTTTATGCGCATGTATGGCGTCACGTAGCACGTGAACTTATTATGAGCGGGCAGCTGATTTATAGTCCCTCGTATAGAATCGATTGACACCAAGTATGCCAGTACGAGACCCTCGTTTAATGAACTAAGAGAAAGAAGTGTATACCTAAGGGCTCGGTTTTCCGTGTTTTAACACAATATAATGAGATCTAACAGACAGTAATGCCAAGGAATGTACAGGGGAAGTTATTAGAACCAATGGAATGTAAATAAGAAGAAAGTAAACCCAAAAAAGTGGATGGAGGGAAGGCCACTTTGGTAGCTAAGTGTTTAGAGCATCGAACGCGTTATTCGAAGGTCGTTGGTTCGATTCCTGCTCACGGCTGGTTATTTTTTCATCCACATTAATTTCTTCTTATTTACATTCCATTGGTTCTAATAACTTCCCCTGTAGATTGCTTGGCATTACTGTCTGTTAGACCTCATTAATATTGTGTTAAAACACGGAAAAACGAGCCCTTAGGTATACACTTCTTTTCCTTTTCCTTATTATATATATATATATATATATATATATATATATATATATATATATATATATATATATAATGTTTTAGTGCATATACTGATAGTGAAAATGGAAGGTGTGCGTGTGAACAGTAGTTCGACAGTGTAAACTGCTGCAGGCAAACTGGGCATTGGCATGCAAACTGGGCATTGGCATGATATTTCAACTGGTTTTAGTGTGCTGTATTGTTGTTTTTTTTTTCGGATTGTTTATTTTTGGGTGCCGTTCGGTATTATTTTTTGTTCACTGTCAAACTTATTCATGTCGAATAGCCGAGGCAATATGGATCTCAACCTCTCCACAGCAAAACAGTTAGAACAGAACAGAACAGAAATCAAAATTACAACTGCACCTCTTTCGTGCTTTCTGGCCGCAAAGAATGGATCATATTTAAAGCTGCACAGCTTGCCAAGAAAGGGTCCAGCTTCGAACCCTTGACGCGCGGCTTTTTTAGAAAACGTTTTTTATGTCTATATTTCATGCTGGAACATCAAAAGCAGCGTTAGTGCACTCTCTGGTCATGAACTCTGATACTGACAACTGCGCCAGTTTTGTAAAGTAAGCAGTTGCACTGTTTTGCTTGGTAACTTTTTCACTGTTGCGTTTTTTTTCATTCGTTTTCTGTGCTACAATTTTTGTGGAGGGAGTTTATTTCTAACGACTTAGTTAAGGATTCATTATGTCGACCACTTTTTCACAGGATCGTCTCATACTATATTGGGGACGGCTGCTTGATGCAATGGGTCTGCTTGCGGCCAAGCAGTCCGAATTTCTTTCCTTGTTGAAGCTTACCGTGCAATATATGGCTGATTGCAATATAGGGCTGAATTTCATCATTAGAACCGTGAAGTTTTCGCTGCTTCTGCTTAACCTTTCTGGCTTTTTTCTTGTTGTTGTTCGTTCTTTCGTTCCTTCACTGCTTCAAGCAATGATGAACCGCATTCACGAGTTGTTGACTCTAACCTTGTGAGCTTGAAAAACGTTAACTAGACAAAGGCTAACTAGACAATGTCGAGACATCCTGTCTACTTGAGAGCTTGAGAACGTGCACGGAAAGAAAGAGGGCTAAGAAAGTTGCGCGGAAAGAGAGAGATTTCTGCGCACATGCTTTTTTGACACATGCACAGGAATCTTGCCATAGCTTGCCATTTCAATGTTGAAGATGGTGCTCCTTCCTGGCTCAGTAGCTAAGGCCCCACACCCATAAAAGGAAGGGGTCGGACGTTCGATTCCACGCGCCAGAGTTTTTCTAGATTTTATATTTCTTTCATGCGTTTCCACATATATATAAATACGTCTGCGTATACAGTCAATAGCGTTGTTCGCTGATGTCGACGCCGACGCCGGCGGCGAAATCCAGCCGAGAGTATTCACATAGTTCCAATCGCATTACAAAAATTGTTTAGGTGCCTTATGCAGAACAGTCTACAAACGTTGTGGTACCTCCTTCAAAGAAGATGTTGTTGGTGCAAGACGCAAAAAAATCAAAAACAAAAAGGGTTACTTCTTATACGCTATGACATTAGCGGCCGCATCAGTCTTCGCGACTGTCATCTGCCTGACATACATGGGTAATATTTTTTGCAGGTGGTAGAACATTCGCAGCCCTTAAACAGTCTATGTTACCTTATCATGATGTAGAATGGGAGGCATATCAACACAATAACAAACACGATGTCAATGAGCTAGCAAAGGTTCGGAAGACGAACATGCAGTGCCATTGCAAGGAAGCTTACCCAGAATACAATCTAATATTCTATATTAATTTTGAAAGCCTTGACTTAAGGCTCAAAAGATAATGTACAAATACAAAGCAGCAAATAAAGTGAGAAAAACAGTACCACATGCACACAAACAACCAATGCCAGCACAAAAAAGCAGTTAGCCTTTGCCTTAGCTAATTTCATTTAAGCCGTATGTTTTTGTATGTAAAGATAAAATAATATATTCGTGGCTGTTATCTCTAACAATCTCGGAGACAACATTCAAAGTTATTTTGTGCAGTCAATTGGAAATGTCATTAAATAAATGTGAAATATATCCAGGAGTGGATAGTTGTTAAATAATAATTAGAAGGTAGAGCAGAGCACATGAAACCGGTGGAAAGAACTGTCTTGTTAGGTATTTACTTCAAATGAAACACCTACCAACCAACGAGAATTTTGCTAAAGAATCGGCAAGAACGTAATGATGCTTTTCCCCCATAATAGTTATACTGAACTAATAAAGTTTAAGTAATAAGCCAAGACACTACGTTGCGAAACCTTGTAAGGTCCTGATTCTTTGACAATATGCGAATCATTCAAGCAAATATTACATAAAAGGAGTCATATTAGCAGTAGTAAAAGTATAACAAGAGTGCACGCTATGAATAAATTAACAAAGAAGATTCATACATTCGGTGGAGGAAGAGCAGATAAGCGCAATAACGATCGAGATATCAGAGAACGCGGGAAAAAAGAACGAATGCTATTGATTTTGGGATTCAAGATAAACAAAGTTACCTCCAGAACGAAAAATAAAAGGAGGGGGATGGGGGACGCTATCACAGCCTTACGCTAACTGGTTGAAGCGAACGCGCATAAAACTTTAATAATGGACTATCATTGAGGTTTTTCGTATTCAAGACGACGTTTGATGCTGAAAAAAAAACCCCCCACAAACTCACTCAAAATCTCTCCGTGAGACAATGCTTGATGGGTCACACGGGATCATGGCGCGGTGAATCGATTGCTCCGTCTGCTGAACTTGGCTAGTTGCACGCCACTCACTTGTGCACGGCTCGTTGAAAATGAGCCCTCGCTTCTTGCGCAATGATCTTGATCGATGCGCGGTGCGGCGAAGGACCGTATAGATGTTTTCGCTCATGACCTTCGCCGACATTCCTCGCTTCTATATCTCCTTCTTTTTTTTAGCAATATTTATCTAGCGTGCAACTTTTACACGCCATGTATGATACGCGACGCGGTCATGTGTTCCCAACAGCTCATGCATGTTCCACCACAATAAATTGCGTTTTAGGTCTATTTTTCGCATGACAAATTGTCCTTATGGATAAAATGAACAAAAGCATACTTTCATCTTAACAATTACGATTCCATGTGGGTACAGCGGAAAATATTTAGACATCCCATGAAGAAATGCTACTGAGTAACATGTGAGCAGCACTCGGGATAGGTGTGTCCACAATCACGCAAGAAATTGTGTTGAATCAAAAGCAGTGTAGCGAAAATGACACGTGTTGTAGCCATAACGTTGACGCAATGTCAAGGCAACATTTCCCATACTATAAATATGCGGCATCCAATATTCGTTGCCACGAGAAATCTGTCGTATAAACTTGCAACAAGTTGCAACATTTAGAAGCCATCAATTGAGCAAAACATTTCTCTTTTTTTTATATCAGAAGTGCGTGACGTGGGCCCATATTGTGCAGAAACAAAAACATCGAATCATTGTGAAATGTTTCAGAGATCGAATGTCGCAGAGAGAACGCCTAGTAATCAATTGAAACATTCGTCAGTCACGCGTATATCGCTTGTCTCGGTGCAGAATACAACCATTATTTTTATTTATTTATTTACAGAATACTGTGAATCCCCCATTATAATTACTACAAGGGTGAGCATCGCTGTCACAAGTTCTGACGTATGAAATAAGAATAATTAGAATAATAAAGAACAAGAAATCACTGAACGTGGCAGTACGGCATAGAACAATCATACATAGTTATTTGAACCATAACCAAGTACAAGGTACACCAATGGTACACCGACAAAAAAAAACAGGAGTCTAGAAGAAACGAAGCATAGAAAAAAGAAAACACAGATAGAGTATTATTATCAACGAACCGTATTAAACAATAAATATATGCAGACAAGTGCTATATATTATATTATATAATATATTGTCACTGGCATGAATAGTCCGAGAAAAGATTTTGACATTGCCAATAAAAACGCCAGGCCTGCGCTGAAGGCGCAGCACAGTGACAGCGAAAGCTAGAAGAGTGGCCTCTCAGAACCTTTTCTGAACACTCATTGGGTGACTGTTGGAATTACCCTTGCTTGATACCCACTACAGCGTTAATATTAAATTTTTTGGGTAGTAGGCCAGCGTTCGCTATGCTATATTTCCGCATTCTTCTGAGAATCGTGGTATCCGCTAAACGCTCGCAAGGAATTCTGTGCCAATTGTTCATGCTGTGGCTAATGACGATGAGGAATTATGCCTGAAGTGAGTACGCACGACAGTTATTAGGGGAACAAGAACATGTTTTTGTAATAGGTTCGAGCATTAAACGACCCACTCGTTATGCTACTCGCATTGTGCGACGACTGCTTGTTCTTTCGCTGTTTCAAAACGCTTTATAAGTCGTATTAACGCGGTTGCTTTCATGACATCAAGCCTGCCTAAGGCAAGTTTGCCAACAAGTCCCGAGCCCCGGAGTAGCTCAGTGGAAGAATACTGGCCTGGCAACCAGCGGACCCATGTTCAAGCCCCGCTTTGTCATTGGTACTAATGTTTTGCTCTCTAATTTCACGTGATGTGATTACGGACACAGGTGGCGGCAGCGGCAGACAACTGCAGCACTGCGCGACACCTGAGTTGTGATCTCAAAACAGCTTTCGCTGTAAAAAATCAATGCCATTTAATACTTTGCCGCTTAGAGCGAACTTATTCGAGAGATAACAAGTAAAATAGTATGCCGTGTACATCAACAATTAGTCCAACGCCAGGCCATCCACCAATGTTTTTTTTTTCGTATGTTTCAAACCGCATTGATATGTTGACATTCTTACACACCTATGCTTATGTCTCCTCCGAAAGTCTATACATCGAACCATCTGAAGACCGCCTACACAGCTAGAAACGTGATTGCTACTCGCGTTCTCTGGGTAGAACCTGCGGTGAGGAGACAGACCACACAACAGCTGTAGCGCTGTGTGTAGAAGTCGAGGTACTTCCGCCCATACGAAGCGTCCAGGAAAACAGTGCGATATGAACATTTTGCGTGCGTTCTAGCTCCCCAAGATATCTTCAATTTCATGAATCGTGTTATTACATTGTTCGAATGGCGACGTCAGCTTCGCTGTTGCACCACTATGTTGAAACTTTTCAGCAACATGCTATACGGTTCTTATAGATTGAGCAGAGCATCTGGTTTTTGAAAATGAGCCCAAACGAAATAATTAGGTTTATGCAAGGCTTGTTTTCCTCCCTTGATAAAAAACAACGAACATGCGCTCAGTGCTAATACTTGGTGTACCAAACCTGTAAATGCAATGTTAGGTGTCTTGGCGCGCCAAAAGTTTTTCCAGAGTTGCACACGAAGGCTTTGCGTGGTTTCATACTGCGTACCGAGATTTGTTGTTCCATTTCAGTTCGCGTTTTACACTTTTGTACATTTTGAATTTCTCTTTAAAAACCCATTCCCGTAGGCGAGCATGTCATGCACTTTACACTACTGCATCGCACCAAATTATCAAGAAAGTTCATCAAAGCGTGTGCTTTTTTTCTGCATCGTGACAACAAGAAAATTATGTCCAATGTTTAATTGGAAGGTCACGCAGCATATCTTAGTTTTCGGATCATTCACTCGCCCCGGTGTTTTTATCTCTGTAAGCGAGCTAAAATAATCACTCTTGGTTCGACCCATACTATACAACTTGGTTTTTGCTAGTGTTTCATTCATTATTTTCTGCCATAGTAATTAGTGAGTTCATCTAGAAGGCCTTGTTGCTGTGCTAGTGCTATATCACATTAAGGAAAGACTTCGTTGCCTCAGCGTCTGAAGAATGAGGGTCACGGGAACAGAGCGTCTTTTCTTATGCCTCTTTTCTTGACGCCCTTTTCTTATGACTCTTTTTTATTCTATATAAAAATGACCCCTATAGGAATCATAAGGCATCTAAGTTTTTTTCTTAGAGTAACTTTCTCGAAATAAACGCCCACTAACAAAATTTATCAAGTGGCCACGCGTGCCTAAATTTGGTTCAGTTACAGCAAATTGTGCATGGGTCCATCGTAATGGGTTAGCTGCTGTACACGACTAATTTTGTAAGACCTCCAGTAGCTGCTTCTCAGGCGTTCTACAAAAGTGGCAGAACACAGTGGCAGAAACTATGCGAGGTTGCAAATGGGGAAACCGCAATTGCCTAATAAAGTAAGTGTAACACACGCAGCCCATGTCTCTGGCAGCATTTTAATACCTACATAAAGAGGGGGCGCTCCACAATATGACAGTGATATACGACGCTGACTGTCGAAAAACAGTGCCCTAAGCCAGACACGGCTCGAGTTTTTTTTTCTGAAAAGAGAGATCAAACTGATTTTTACATGTAATGCCAAGTGGCCGTCATAACTCATCAACTTGCTTCAAAATTTTTCTGAACAAGCGGGCCGAATCCATGAAGATATTTTCTAGTAAGTGTGGTTAATCCCTGGAATGTGACCATATTTAAATGGTATGCACCACGCTGTCTAACTATTATACTTTTCAACAAGTTTACAAACATACCGAGAGTCTTTAGGACTTTCTATATAGAACGTGTTTCACGCACAAAACCAAGCCACTGTTTACTAACTCCCATGTCGGATATACGCTGACTTGGTTTTTTTCTTCTATTTTTTGCTACCGAAACCTGAAAAGGACTTTATGGACGTTCTGTATAGGTCACGGCAGTACTCGAATACATGCTTTGTTGTTGTAACAACTGTTGCTGTACGAGGGCACCGCTCAATAAACGCTGAAAAATGACAAGAAGAAAAAGCGTAGGAGCAGAAAAAGCAAGTCTGGCGAGATCAGTGCAAGCACCATGAGGTTTCATGCTCATCGTACGCAATAACCAACACACGCATATGTAGCCGAGAAAAATATTTGCTTTTTGCCCTCGTGTGAGAGTGCGCACAGACTGACAAAAGTATCGCCGTTGTTTGTCTTCCAACTTCTCGAAGACAATAGATGTGCCACTGGAGCGACGAAATTGGGGCTAAGATAACTGAAGTTATTTCTGCCAATTGACGTAAAACAAGATTATTGGCAGAAGTTCCTGATATAATCATTAAATTCGCCTCACTATCGGGCTACGTAAAACAGGGCAGAAACTTGCCGTCCGTCTTACTTCCTGGAATACACATAGGTCGAAAGCTGTATTGTGCTGTTTCGGAGTCACACACGCACACACACACACACACACACACACACACACACACACACATATATATATATATATATATATATATATATATATATATATATATATATATATATATATATATATATATATATATATATATATATATATACACTGGACAGGAGGATGCAACTCGATTGCATTGTGCCCAGTATCTAGGAAAAAAAAATAAAACCGGCACTGAGCGTCAGGGTGACAGACTTGGAGCCCAGCCATCACAAATGAAACGAGTTTATCGTGGGAATTCAACCCAGAGCATAGAGCACGAAGAGAAAGCAGCGTCAGAGGAAGTTAGCTTGTGGTCACCAAGCGCCCTCCCTTCTAGGTTTCTTACCTTCATGACGCTATGCGCGACTGTTAACCATGAGAAAGATTTTATTTTGCTCGGATCAAAGCAAACCATTTTGTGTGTGTGTGTGTTTAGTAAGATGATTAACCTTTTGACAGGACTGAAACAACAGTTTTTCAAGGAGGATTTCAGAATGTGTATAACCATATGTGGCACAAAGGAATCCTATTGTCCAGTATACTGGGCATGGTTTGACCGTGAATACAATGGTATTTAAAAGCCTCCAAAATTTTTTGGCATGCTTTTCAAAAAGCCTCTTTGTTTGAAATGTATATATATATATATATATATATATATATATATATATATATATATATATATATATATATATATATATATATATATATATATATATATATATATATATATATATATATATATATATATATATATACAGATGTGTGTCTCTCTGTGTATATGTGTGTCTCACTTCCACTTAGTGTCAAATTAGCTGGTGCCCCTTTCTTTTCTTTCTCTAGTTTACTTATTCGCAAGGCAAATGTGCTGCGTCCAGACAAGTTTTTGTTGTCGCCGTCGTATTTCCTACAAGTCAACGTAATGCATCTTCTTGATGCTTCGCAATCCCTGCTTGATCGGTCATTTTAAACGCCGCAGCATCCCCGCACAAGTGCTGCGGCTTTTGTGAATGATACGTCCATTTTTCGAAAAGTACAGCGTTCAACAAAAAAAGAAAGTCATAAAGTACTTATTTATCACGTTATTCTTTCATGATATTACTATCTTTGATCATGTTTAGATATAGCATTTCAATATTTGCGCATGTTTAGACTGGCCTATGAGGCTGATAAAAACAATTCAGAGAGCTTGCAAGGTTCTACTCAATTACGCGTGCCAAGAAAGGAACAACGGAAAGCCAGCTGAGCTAAAATAAGACGTTTCCTTGTCATCTACACACTATCTTTTTTAGGGGCAAAATTTGAGCGCTCCCTGTTATAAATACGCACCTGCGAACAAAAAGAAAATCTGTTGGTGTTATAACAGCCGCAGATACAGACCAGTGAGATTAACATTTGTCCCGTAGTAGACATACAGATTTAATATTGATAATGATTAGTAATACTACGATAACAAAAAAATTTAGATAAATACAACATACCTAATAATCCTAAATCAATGAAGCTGTAACTCGTGCTGGTACCGCTGCTCCACACGTGCCGCAATGAACCTTTTTAGGGTGACAGAAGTCCTGATGCTTCAACTGTTACAGTCAACGAAAATGAAAATAGCGAAATTTCCTAAATGTGCCTATGGTGTATAGGGTTACTTTTTTGAATACACGGACATTTAAAGCGTTTTCAGGCTAATGTGCCACCACTACATTTTTTAAATATTTTATTCTCATAAAGCTGTGATTGATTGATCAGTTTATTTATAGATTGACTGAATAATTTATAGATTGATTAATTGATTGTTTTAATAATTGATTGGTTGATTTATTGATGAGATGCAGATGAACGATATGCGTTTGACAATGAAAAAGACAGTTAGGCAATCAGTATGCAGCCTAAATGGCACGATCAGTCACGTTTTTGATAGAGAAAAGGAAGCCTACTATTTCCATCGTCGAACGTTGGTCTTGATGTCAGTTTATTTCGCTCAATTCACATAACATGGAGCAGCGTTCGGGCAAAGTACAGTTACTGACACATACGATACCCAGAGCTTCGCCTACTCTTCATGATTCCCTTCTATGAGCTTCGTCAAGTTTTAGCTGCGATGCCCGGAATATATACACAGTGTCCCACATAATTTGAGCCAAGAATATGAAAGTAAAAGGCACTTAGGAGGCGAATTGAACCAAACGCATACTGCTCACACTGGCCTGTAGGTACTCAGGCTATTTTTTTACCCCAATACTAATTCATTAATAATTTTCAATTACTCATTTTTAATTACGGGCTGGAAACCCAAATTATCAACACTGAAACATACTTTCAGACACCACCGCCTAAATTGTTCACTGTACGATACGTCTCGCGTTGTTATTTTTTCCACGTTGTAAAGAAAGCCATGAAATAGGGAAAAAAGCCGTGTGACAAACCGCGAGTGCACTGACAGCGCTGGTATATGCTTTCTTTACAACGGGGAAAAAATAATAGCGCTATACGTATTGTACAGGAAACAATTCAGTCGGTGGTTTCTGAAAGTATCTTTTAGTGTTCATATTTTGGGTTTCCAGCCCATGATTAAAAATAGTTAATTAAAATGAATAAATAAGTAGTCTGGGGAGCAATGAAAATAGCCTCAGTACCTACGGGCTAATGAGAATAGGACGCGTTTGGTTCAGTTCGCCACTAAAGTGTCGTTCATTTTCAAATCCTTGGCTCGAGTTATGTGGGACACCCTGTATTTACAATCGGTGGTACTGAGCAATCAAGCGTTCCGAAGAACCCAGTGAACAGCTTCTGGGCATTGATGTTAAGCGTAGCAGAAGTTGCTCTGCACGTGGTCAAGTCAATCTGTGACACAAGAACATAGTCTGAAAGACGTCGCAGGAATTCAAACACAAAGCAACCCTTGCTTTTGTTTTGAACGACTCGTCTTCACAGCGGGCCAGCTAAAGTGATCAGTTAATAGGCAGCAATTTGTACAATGAAAACAAAGCCTTGAAAGGGTAGCTTTGGCAGCCGCAGCAGCCCATGCTTGGTAAAATTATTCTTCGCGAACTTCTGTACCATGGCGTTATTCTCCCTCTAAGCGTGAAATTCGCGAATGAAGAAGATGCCGCACTGCGCTTGTCGTTAGAAAAGGGGTGAAGTCAAAACAGCTGGTGTCATCTGATATATGCAATTCGAGTAGCACAAAAACGCTTGGAGAGTAAATAATGCAGTACATGCACCACAGAACTCTTGAAAAATTTCAACTTCAATTTAGCGCCATAAACAGCAGCAAATCACTTTGAGTCGGGACCATATGTTGCCAGACATTCAAAGTAGCTTATCTACAGGACACTTGTACAAATTTGCACATACGAACATGGAACATTTTTGACCGACTTTTTAATTGATTTTTTATTAGCACTTTTATGTTGTGGAAGTTTTCGCCCACGGTCCTTAATGAAGAAAAAAGTGGTGACCTTCGCTAGACAGAGACTTCCTCAAAATTTGATAAAAGCAACTTTTCTTAAAGTAATACGTTAAACGAAATCTTTTAATTCAGCTCCGATATTTATACGACGAACCGTATGCTTATAGGTTGCGTAGCTGAGCAGTACGTGTTAGATGTTAGTTCTGCGGACAAAGAAGTTATACAGTCTCCTGTCAGTGGTGTCACTGCACAATGGTGTGAGCCACAATAGGCTGTTAGGAGCAAAGAGTAGCGTTAAACTCTCGAAAACCTGATCACACTTGTTTTCATCCTAGTTTTTTTTTTTTAGGTTCGTCAGTTCGATTCGAATACTCTTTTTCAGCAACCAGAACCAGTGCGTTTGAATCGGTGCTGAAAGTTCAGGATAACTTTAGTTCATGGTGTTTGAATAGGTTCTCATTGTTGTTATATGCAATTACGTTTTCCTACCTATAGAAGTCTGCTCAGTCGACGGTTTCAACTGAAGAAGTCTCGATAACGTTAAAGTTTCAGAGGAGGGAGCCCAAGGCTTCGCGTACGCAATTTCTTAGCTGTTCACCAATGCCCATGCACGCTATTCTTCTGAAATACTTGGTTATGCAAGTAATATAAGATCTCGAGCTAGTTGGTTGATTATGCCAAGGCGAGAACAGCGTGCACTGACGGTGCCCTTCTTGTATTCTCCATGTCTGTCCTCGTCAGGTGCGCATCGGAGTTTGCAAAGCACCTGTGCACCCAGAAATGTGACTAACATTCACCATGTCAGTGCTTTGTGCACTATAGGATGCCCGAGCGAATAAAAGAAAGCCATGGAGGTGAACAGTAATTCTATTAGGTTTGTAACCCTACGTTTTGTAAACAGAGTGAGAAGTGACCAGAAAGATAGATAGATAGATATATAGATAGATAGATAGATAGATAGATAGATAGATAGATAGATAGATAGATAGATAGATAGATAGATAGATAGATAGATAGATAGATAGATAGATAGATAGATAGATAGATAGATAGAATTTATTCGGTCCGGAAGAATCTTCGCACCGTTTTTATAGGGGCAAGGCTGCGGGCCGCTCCCACGTTGGGACAGGGAGGCCAAGCCTCACCGCCGCACCGTGGGCCTTCTGGACAGCCCGGAGTTGGTCAAACCAGTCGTGGCTCGTGAGGAAAGCAGAGAAGGCTTCCTCCGTCAAGCCATGGATTGCGTGCTGCTGCAAAGAGGGAGAAAATGAAAAATAAGTCAATAACTAAAATAAGAACTTGGTTTGAAGAAACTATCCCGATGTTATTCCTAAATAATCTGAAAGCTTAGCAAACATCGGAAGCATCTCCTCGATTGATCAGAGGAGTAGCGTATATTCAACCTGTAATTTATTCTAGAGCCATTCTTATGGCGCCTCTACCAGCAAAAACAACCTTTTAGCAGCCATCTATTTTCCTTTTGTATATGTAGTTGTTGACCACGTGTTAAGAAAATAGTAAGCGAAAACGGAGCCCAGACGTGAGGATATTTGCTATTGCTAGGCACCCCAGCGCGGACGTTTCACGTCCCTAGCGACTAGGTGTTGGCAGTTTGCTCACGTTCGTAGCGTCGCAACCACGTGGGAAGTGAGACATTAGGAGTAAGGTCAGTTGTTTCAGGGTCACCAGTGTTCAGAGCCTCTTTTAGTGCTTTTTTTTCTGTGAATGAACATGACTAGTTCAGGGTAGCGGGTCACTGCCAGGAAGCATGAGAACTTTTGTTACGATATACGAAAAAGCTTTCAGCACCAACATTTTTTCTTCACGCAGTATTACTTTTGGTATGCCTTTTTTATTTTTTAAAAAGACGGTTTCGCATTTTGGTGTTTGGTGCTTGCGTTTGATGAACTTTTCAGTCACAAATTCTGAAGGTGAAGGAGAATGATGCTAGAAAAAAGGCAGGGAGATTAGCTGCGTCTGGGTCTAGTTTAGTCCACCTTATGATGGGGTAGAGCAAGAAAGGTTAGAGAAAAGGAGAGAAAAGTCACTGTGGCAGCCGACGTAACAGTTCAGCTTTTGCTATCGCTGATTGTAAATCAGTTCAGTATGCTTTAAAAACACAGCAGCGCTTTTGTTGCCCTTCAGAACTGTGATGGGGAGCCCCAGGGTCCCAATATCTTCTTGGCGGTTAAAGCAATTCCGTCCAGGCAGTTTAGAGCAGCACAAAAATTGGCTCATTCAAACTCTAACTCTGATTCTTTCATTTGCCGTACACAGTAAAAATTTTTACACCCAGAAGGGTGTAAATGAGCTTGTCCCGTGGGCGACACCCTAAGGGTGGTAATTCAGCACCTTCCAAAAAGGGTGCTTTTTCATGCACCCTTAGAATAGGGTGTACATGTAAAAAAACTGTAGGGTGTTACAAAAACACCCTTAAGGAAGAGTGCCTACGATGTTCATCACTTTTTTAGCACCCTCTGAGGAGGGTGCGAGAAGGGTGCACAAGGGTGTTGAGTGCCAATGGCAGGGGTGCCAGTATTCTTTTAGACTGCACTAATAGATATCAGCATGCACTGATTACACACTACTTGAAGAAAGTGGTCGTGATTATCAATGGTGCGCCACCTGTCGAGCTGCATTCATTGCGTCTGGGCAAAAATATAAACGCGTACTATCGTGTATGAACTTGTGCTGGATCTATATATACTTCACAGTATATGCATAATGCGCATTACATTGATTGATTGATTGATTGATTGATTGATTGATAAGTGGGGTTTAACGTCCCAAAACCACTATATGATTATGAGAGACGCCGTAGTGGAGGGCTCCGGAAATTCAGACCACCTGGGTTCTTTAACGTGCACCCATAATGCGCATTACAGAAAATGAAGCCTTGCTGCCCTTGCATATTGCGTTTATTTAATAGGCAAATAAAACATAAACTTTGCTTTTGCAACACAACTTTTTCACCAGATATACGTTCACGTATACGTACACTACACATGCAACACCTCAAATGTTTATCATATTTATTCAGTTTCACTTCATTGACAATTCTTTGCAACATACAATTACACTGGTTTCAGTTTAGTATACTGCTTCAAGTACATAGAGACTACAAATGAAATATACGCTAATATATCCCTATTATTCTTTCAAGTATCTACAATCTCAGTGGTTTCCAGTTTAATACTCCTTCCTGTACACAATCGGTTAATAGGAATGAAATACAGGCAAATATATACGTATGATTCTTTCAAATATATACAATCATCATGATTTCACTATATACGCCTTCATGTACACAATCGTTCCCAAGAAGTGATGCACACAAAAATATATATGGATAGTGTTTTCAAATGTATACAATCACAGTGGATTAAGCTTTGTATTCCTGGATGTATAACAATTGGTTATGAGAAATGAAGTACATGCAAACATATACGGGTTTTCGCACATATAACTTTAGCAAATACTTTAGAAACCAATACAATGATCAGAAACACAATCAGCTAAAAACGAACACAAAACTGAGTCAAAACACACTAACACAAAAGAGGTAATGCATAATTATGGCTAATGGCACAGCTGGGTCACTTTACGCCAAATGTCCCAGCCATTTTGGCAACCATCTCAAATGTATTCGAAAAACTCGTGCTGCATTGAAAATAGTGAACTTCTGGAATATTTAAAAGAGGAAAAATATTTGGTCACGTGGCTGCCCTCTGAACTTCCTGGAATGCCGTCTAGGTGTTGTATGTGAAAACTTTTATTTTAAAAGCACCGCTCCTTCTTTTCATACGAAACTCGGTCTACGTGTTACGTAACAAGAGCTTAATTTGGGAGAGTTGGTTCATCGTGGTTGTGTGCTAGTCACAGCACGACAACTTTAGGAAGAGACAGAAAGGACAGGAAAGAGCACCGACTGTCAACTGAATTTAATGAATGTGCTACGAGCGCTTTTATACGGAGTACAAGAACCGTGTTCATGCGCGACGACACGTGTGAGCACTACAAAATAATCTTAACTGTGAAAAGAATACTCCCTCTCGGAAAGGATAAGTGAACGTGTAGTGATGCACTGCTCATTGGTTTACCTGATAAAACATACTTCTACAAACGGTAAATTGGCATTAACTAAACCTATTCTCGTGACGAATGGGGCAAGATTGACTATTCCTGTTGCTGTTTAGTACACACACTTTTGAAAGCTTGCAAGGGGTGGAAAACAACACGCTAATATCATATCTGCTGGCAATTATTTTAATTGTGAGACACATGATGTGGTATAACATGCAAAGGTTTTGGTCATTGTTTTTTGTTGGTCCTGTCTTCTTTAACTTTACTTTCTGCAGGAGGGTTTTGCAAACTGGTGTGATGATTCTGTTGGGATACCCAGCATCTTTTAGTCTTTTAATCTGGTTTTTAAACCTGACCTCACCCTTGTGCTAACATGACTTCTGAAGGGTGGCCTGAGTACATGTGGTATCAATTCCTCTTTCTACTAATTTTGAATGCCCACTATGAAAAGGCAGAACATTCTTAGCACTCCTGGGCTGATAGCACCAGCCAATACCCCAACAGCATCATCACACTTGTTTGCAAAACCCTCCTGCAGAAAGTAAAGTTAAAGGAAACAGGACCAAAAGAAAAAGAGAATGACCAATGACCTTTGCATGTTACACGGTACTACGTACATAAGGTGTCTTACAATTTTAGGAAAAGAGCCCGCAAATATGACATTGTTGTTTCCCACCCCTTGGAAGCTTTCAAAAGTGCATGTACTTACAGCAACAGGAATAGTCAATCTTGCACCATTCGTCACTAGAATAGGTTTACTGAATGCCAATCAAATGTGTATAAGATCCCGCTAACATGTGGAAAAGTAAACATAGGACAAACTGGGCAATGCTTCAATGATCGAGCAAGACAGCAAGCTTTAAATGTTAAGAAGGGCTATAGTAGTCTCATGGCCGGGCGCCGTAAAGAATGTTAGTGTAGTCATAGGTTTTATAAAACACGGTTTTTGAAAAAAAAGCAAGCAGAAAAAATGAGAGATTTTAGAACTCTTTATCAGGAAGGCCAAGGATCAATGCATCAGTACACTTTCACTTATCTTTTCCGAAAAAGAGTATTCTTTTCTCGGTTAAAATTATTTTGTCATGGTCACACATGTGTTGTTGCAGATGAGCCCTGGTCTTGTGCTCAGTATAAAAATGCTCGTAGCACCTTCAATAAAATTCAGTTGACATCGCTCTTTCCTGTCCTTTTTGCGATAAGATTTTTATTACAGAAAAAGTTTCATTTTGTTACAATTTAGGTATAATGATGAGTTTTCATTGTATCATAACATGGAGCAAATTGCATCTCAATACGGACAAAAATCACAATTTTGTGAAATTCGTGATATTTTCTCGTATATTTCAGCAGCTTGAGAGGTCTAAAGATATTTTTTCCTCAAAATATACCTTCTGTGGAGTAAGTATTCACTGCTCAGATATTTATGCAAAGTGCAATATTGCAATAAAAAATGCAAACATAACACATTTTGGCTTTATTCTTGGAAGCGAATGTGGCAAAAAATTGCACTATTATTATCGAGCTTCAAATATCTTACAGAAGCACATTTACTTAACAGGTAGACCGAATTTGCTTTAGAAAAAATAAGCGGTAGTTTTAAAACGAAATTTTCCAAAAACAGCACACAAACGGCATTATGCCAGGAAGTTATAAGCCAGCCACATGAACAAAGCTTTTTTTTCTCGCTGAAATATTCTAGCAGTTCACTGTTTTCAACGCAGTAAGTTAGCACTTTTTTTTTCAAATACAATTCAGATGGTCGCCAAAGTGGCTGGGATGTTTGGCATGGAATGGTCCAGCTATATTTAAGCAAAATAACTTACACAAATAACAATGTTTGTTCATCTACCATGACCACACTAGAAAAAGTTGTTCAGGCATTGTGACACTAAAATATTCAGCGTCGTATTCCCTGAGCAACTTCTTTGATAAACTCTAAACTCACGCCGAGAAAAAACCGCTCAATCACGGTGGATGTTAAAGGCCTTGCGGCCGTAGACAATGTTGAAAATAAAAAATTCAACTCATCAGTGCTGTCACTCCTTCTTCGTCATTACTGACACAAATGATTTTTCGGTTATCCATGTGGAGGTTCAGGAAGTAGGCTTGCTCTAGGCTGGGGCCGGGGGGTAGACTACGCAGGATGTCAGCGGCACCCTCTCATGCTGTAATAAGAGCAAATATGACTTCTCATAAAAGGATGTTCGTGCTGTTCTGGCAGCACCATATATAAAGAATGTGTAGTGTGTATCCTTCGAAATGGCGTGTAATTGACATTACACTGAACTCGGAGCATACAACCCATACATTCCAATAATTTCGTATGATAAAGATAAGAGTTTTCCAGCATACAGCAAATTCCCGAAATGAGGTGAAGTGTAAGACTACAGCTCAAAAATGGCACTTACGAAAGCCTGAACTCACCTAAGAATCAAATTCCTTCTAGGGTAGTGAGCCAGTGTGAAAAACAATTCCTAAAGTACAACGTTCAGAACATGTAACATTAATCAAAATGCACAAGAAACTTACCTCTTCATGTACAAACAGTGAAGACATCTCTGCTTTCTCTTTTACATGAGAACAAATTTTCTTGGGCGTGGCACTAGCGAAGAGGTCTGCAAAAAAAAAGTAAAATATTTACTGACTTTAATCACGCCTCTAACAATCTGAGGAATTGTTACAAGTCACCAATCAGTGCAATTCTGACTGCCTCTATAAGGGCATCAAAAAAATTGCCCGCAGCTTCCCTCGGGGGAACACTGAGGAGGATGCGGACCATATAATTGGTTAACGGGGTGTTAAAGTGCGACTTACTTGGGTCGATGGCTAAATTGGTTAACGTGGTTGTGAAATGGGGTGTTAAATTGCGACTTACTTGGGTCGATGGCTAAATTGGTTAACGTGGTTGTAGGAGGGGGTGTTAAATGAGTGAACACGTACACACGTATGCGAAAGGGCGGCGCTGGTCGAAGGGACGTCGATCATTGTGTTTGTGGATTCGTTGGAATTCATTTCACCGCGACCTTGGACGTCGACGCGCCGTACAAACCAACCGACGAGCGGCAACTGAGCGAGCGAGCGGCGACCTTGAGTATATATACAGCACGACGGCGCATGCACTGTCAGCTGTTGAATGTTCTCGAAGCGCGACGCCACATGCGCGTCAACTGGAGAATCAGGAGAATTGTAGATGTCGAACGCGGTGTGTAGAGGAGGAAGGGTGCACAGATGGTGGAGGAGTGAAGCGCGCGCGGTGTGTAGAGGAGGAAGGGATGCACAGATGGTGGAAGAGTGGGCGACGGCGCGACGGCGCATGCGCGCGCGTCAGCTGTCGAATGTTCGAGAAGCGGTGCGGACGGCGCGGACGGCGCGGACGGCGCACTACAAGGCGCGAGTATAAAATGCTCCGCATCTAAAACGAACAATTTTCTCGTTCTTTATACTCTCACAAGACGCTCCGTCAATGGAATCTAATCCAAATTTGACGCTGTGCTTCCTATTTGCCTGCTTTCTAGACGTAGGGCTGCGAACATGTGTTTTGTGCACCTAATCTAGCACAGAAATTCGTCATCTATAATTCAATCATCTTAATTCATTGTAATTTGATAAAAGATGTGATAGCTCGTCCAGTTTTTAAAGAGTTGCGAGCCTGCAATAGGCACTGCCTTGCACGTATGAAAGTACTTCTTTTTAAAAAAAATTCAAAGCTTGCTTTCAGAAAAAGCGTCTGGCATATTTCGACAACCAAGCCCATCCTCTAATGGCAATCAGGGGCACGCTATTAGCGATTATTGACTACGGGATTTACAAACGTAACCCGTCCCTAAATACTCAGTTAAACACAATCACGCAAGTAAGAGTGCTCGAACGACACCAACGCGCGCGGACGCTGACTACGTTGCAGCAGCCATGGCTTATGCTCCAACAGTCACGTATACTCTCTCGATTCTGTTATAACGCCGAACATTATCGCAGATGAAAGCGAAGCACGAAAACAGCAAACAGAAACGAGGGAAAACAACGCACGGCGATGGCCACAACAACGCGCCTTTGGAAGTCTGCTAGATCTTTCCCTGTTGCTGATGACACTTGTCCTAAATAGCTTAAAAGACCGAGGCGCACGTGCTGGGAGCATCGCGGCATATCAGCACCTCCAACTTAACCGTCTTTAAGCAAAAAAAAAAGCCATTTCGTACAGTGCGCCTCTGTACATAATTTTTGCTTTTTCTTTTTTTTGTGCTTACACCTACAGAGGCACGTTGCACATTTGAATATTAATAGAAATGTTATTACGATGTAGCCCAAAGCACATCTTAAAACAATATCCATCACTTTGTGCAGTGTAGAGACAATGTGCGATCAGCAACTAATCCCGCCCTTGTTAAGTGATCACATCACTCACTGTATGAGTGATGCAGGCACTTACACAACATCGCGCATAGCAGTGTGAACTCGTTAAGTCACACGTTTAATCGGGCATCTGCAACAGGCCCGCGAACGCATGCTGTTGTAAATGGCTGGCAGCCTACTTCGGCAGAGCTGCTGCAGGCGCCCAGCTAGCGCTGTATGATTACTATTTACGCAAACAGTACACTCACCGTTAACAGGCCCGCGTTGTCCGTGTCCGCCACTGCATGACTATTCCTTAATCCGAGCGTCACTTCGAACATGGTGTCATGCGTGACCACCATTGAATATGCGCCTGTTTGCTAGAACACACACAGCAACCAAGACCCCAGACCAACGCAACACATTTGAAAGACGATGAGACAGAGAGAGCGACGTTGAGAGAGAGAAGGAGGAGGCACTGGCGGCGGCAGCTGTCGACGCAGGTGTTCGGTGACGTAACTATTCGCTTATCTACGCCGCCGTTGTGGGAGCAACGCTGGCCGGGGTGAGCGGGGGGGGGGGGGGAGTAGGAGCGGGAAACCCGCCAGGACGGCGCCGAAAGGCAAACGCTATGGCGCATACGGCGGACGGCTGTTCATCGCGGAATGACTCCTTGTAAATGGCAACTCTCCTTCCAGCCAGTCGCACAGCGACGCAGGTTCTTTACCAGCCTCGGGTTCTTTGAGTATTTTGACGGAATGCGATTGCAGTGGGCGAAAAATAGTGAAGCAGAACTTGCGGAAAACAAAGTGCACCATGGAATGGCCAGAAACAATAATTATTTCGTCCTCGGTGGCATTACCGGGAGAGCATCGCTACACCTTTTTCCAGAGGAATTTCTTTTTGCATTGTCTGTGTCTGGCACTTCCGCGTATGGTGCCGCAAACACTGAATGCGTAGTCGAAGCTGGAACAAATTAATCCACAGTCGCGGATGTTTAGAAGGCTTGTCACGCACCACGAAACGTGCCGAGGTTGTAACAAACTTTTTGCTGACCACATGATCAGCACATAATTCCATATGGTTACCCAATGAGCTAGCTAAGCACCTGTAACAAAGGCAGGGCACGTTCTTGTTAAACGTTGTTAATATAAACGATGGTTGTGCATAAGTGCAGTGACAGCTTTCCGTGGGAATTGGTCATAACCCACGTTTTCGAGCGTAGAAGCACCTCAGCGGACCTAATCAGCTACCACAGCAAGTTCGTAAGCAACGATCAGATACGAAAATGTGCAGCTGTTTTCCATGTACTGAATAGTCCATGTACAGTGCGTTGACAACCGCCATTCATTAAGCCACCTCCCATATAGACTCCCAATCTGAACAGGTGTGGGACCTTAAACAATAAGAAGCAGTGCCTCCCCCCCCCCGCACACACACACACACGAAATTCGAGGGCGCACGGGCTGATACACACGCATACTTATTCACAGGCGCACACACATACACGTATACACGCATACGGCCACACACACACGCGACCGTAAACGCACGCATGCATGGGCGTACACATGTGCACAGGCACGCTTAACACTAGCACGGACTTGCACATACACGCGCACGCACACATGCACGGGTGTACACACAATCGCGCTTAAACGCACACACACCCATACTCGGGCGAACATTATTTGTGTGTATATAATCCATAGCAAACATGCAGCTTATAACCAACGCTAAGGAAAGCTTTCGTAACATGGATTGCAGTTAATTGCCATTATAGATGAAACGCGATTTGCTTCTGCTGACATTCTGCTGTATTCGGAGAGCACCTTCACACATTCTAAGTCAATTAGGCGGTCATTTAACGCAAGGTCCACATATTCTTGCAGTAGCTGCGCTGCTCGGCCACCGATCCGAAGTTCGCGGGTTCGATGCCGGCCGTGGCAGTCGAATTAAGGCGGAGGCGAAAAGGTAGAAGCCTTTGCACTGTGCGATATGAGCACTCATTAAAGAACACCAAATGGTGAAAATTTCTGCAGCTTTCCACTACGACGACCCTCATAATCATATCGAGTCGAGGTTTTTGAGACGTAAAATCCCAAATATTAGAATTATGTGTTCTTCTTATGCTGCATATTCCATCTGATGAATCGGCACCTACACCCTCCTCAGGCACAAAAGCACCCTTAGAGCCTATTTTAGGGTGCTATTGAGGCAAGCACCCAAACAAAGGGGTGCTTTTCTTTCAATCGACCATTTATGGGTGTTAAAGGGTGTTGCAAAGGGTGCTTTCTCGTAAAAGCACCCTTTTTACACCCTTTTGGGTGCAAAATTTTTTACTGTGTATGACGTACTGCAAATGGGATTTCGTATCCTGCTCCTTCTCTAAAATTTATAGAATATTGTCTTTCTTTTTTTGTTATTTGCAGTTGTATGAAAGCCCAACACCTGAGATAACAGGTCAGCGAAAGGTCGCGATTTTAATGTCAGAAACCCAAACCGCGCCGTAGATTTTCATCTATTTTGGTCTGACACAACGAAAATTAGTTTGACGTCAGTGGCTACAAGTGTTCGTCGCAGACACTGCCGAATCGACTACTGCTCGTCACTCACTCGGTCGTTGAGTAATCCAGGGCGTAGAAGTACTCGTCTGTGCTATGGCCCTCGTCGAAATAGTTTGCGCACCTGCTAAGTATAGCTCAAGGATTTTCGTAACTGCTGTCAAGGTTACGCTTTGACGACCGTGAAAATTACAAAGTTGATGAGGTGTGTAACGGCCGTTAACAGTTTTGATGAGTAATTTTGACTTCGTGAGTTTTTGACGGGCGTATACGAAGTGGAAAGCCCGCTTCGAAAACGTCCCTTTATAGAAGACGGCAATTTATTTCGGCCTTATCGCAGGGGAGATTTGTTTAAGAGTAGCTTATAGCAAAATTTTTGAAGGCGAAGAAAAGACATAGAGCCAACAAACGGTACCATAAAGGCCTCACGAAAAAAAGAAAGCTCGGTGCAGTCAGTGTCACCTGTTAGCCCTGTTCGGATCACAGAAACGAGATACAGGAAAGCAAGAGCAATACAGATGAATAAGGGAAAGGTCAATAGGTTAACGGGAACAAACTTTTGCTTTCCTGCCCTGCACAAAGAGGTGAATAAAGAAAAATAGAGAGCAGAAGCGTGAGTGTGCAATGAAAATCTTGAATGGGAGAAAGTGAACAATGGTAGAAATGATCTTGTGCGTGACTCCCGAGTAACTGCCACCATACTGCATTGACCCACTTCGAGTGAGGCGGCTATCATGGAACTCGTGTCATGTCGAGATAATCGTGAAACTGGATATGAAACTATAGAATGATAAGAAAGCACTTTATTAATCAAGGCATTCTCCTGTTTAATAGCAGGGATGATGCGGTATTGGTTTGCCGTGTGCTGTAGATAGGAAATGATAGTAATCATGAACCAGCTCTTGTCGCTAAATCACTGCTTAAGCATCCTGTACAGACTGTTAACAAAACTCGTGGCCCCTAATCGGTGTTAGCGGCCCCTGTGATATCTTCGCTTTTAATTCACGAGTGTGGGGAGTGGTGGTATTTGCGAAATTTCTGTGGAACATACGCGCTGTAGCAGAGACTAGGCATAGCGATCTATAGCGTAGTATGGTATGGTATAGTATAGTATGAAATGAATTGGGGACAAAGACAAATGAGATGATAAAAGCGTAGACAATTAGACAGGACAACCTAATATCGCAGCAGCTCATATACTTGGTGCGTTCCACTCACTCAGTAGAAGACTGCTGGCCAGTCGACAAACTTGCTTCACAGTGTCTGTTCTTAAAAGCGGAAGATTTTCAGTCTTTCAGTGGTTACCTGGGCATTGGGGTATCAGCTGAAATGATTATGCAGAAAATGCTGCTCCTGTGTCACATCGAGAAGAAAATAGCATTACGATGTGAGAGATTGCAAGCATCCTTGAGTGAAATTGATTGTTTTTGTAGGAATAGAAGAGGAGGTTTTTATGTGAAGTCATTTCGGACGCGCTATAATAAACACTGGCGGTTATTTCATCTCTCTCTCTTTCTACCTTGCTTTTACTCGTATCAAAATTAGCATCAGCGTTTGATTCATACCTTTTTTATAATAACGAAAATGTAATCAGCTTGTAGACCGAAAATAAAGAAGTTTATTGTGAGCCTCTATTTAAACAATGTATTCTCTTAAATTTAAGTGCAAGTGTAACTTCTCCTGCACGTTGTGGGAGAAAGTGACTCCTCATCTTGTAATTAGGTAAGCGTAGACATGTGCTTATAAGCAAGATGACGACTATCTTCTGTGTGAACACGTCTTCATACCAATAATTATAAGCCTCTATTTGTTGAAACATTCTTTGCAATGTCTCAACACTTTTGTACTCACATGCAAAAACACTTCTCCCGGTCCAAGCTGTCTCATAATTTTTGTTAAACACAATATCTTTTTCTGGTTCACTGTGAATTCTATTATTTCTACTTCTTAATCTCCCATCCAGCCAGTTATCCTAATAAGGTCATTGTTTCCATCAATTTCCTATGGTATTGTCTTAGCTCTGTCTTAATCCCTGCAATTTTGTGTGTGGCATGTACGAGCCATCCACCCTGTACCTTTTTAAAAAAGGGGCCTTGAGCTTTGTACATCGGCATTGCTCTCCCTGGGATCATCGGCTATGGGACACTGTAACGGGATCATTTACGAGGCTATATTTAACTTTTAAAGAATCAAACAGAATGTCATGTTAAATTTATCAGGGCTCACCTGTCCTTTCACATTAACTATATCAAGTAATTGGTTTACATCTTTACATTTAGGCAGCATTGCATAGAAAGATACTAAAATTATCACGAATGTTTTTCCTATTTAGAATATCTTTTTTTCGAATATACTCCTGCTCTCCTTCTTTCCCGTTTATTATAATTTTTTATTTTAATTTATTTTTTATAAATATCTGCTGCCGAACGCCTCATGGCCGATCACCCGTGGTGGGTAGTGTCATTCTTCCAGGAATCTTCATCATCATCATCATGGACTGCAGGGGGCTTTATAGAGTGTTTTAGTGAAACATTTCCGTTCCGGGTGGTTCCTGCCATCTCGTCAAGTCAAGCCGAGTCGTATAACTAGAATTTCCTCAGCCAGTGCCAAACTGCTTGCTTGCCAAAAACTTAATCATACTTCTTTCATTCAAAGATGTTCCTTTGAGAAGCTATTTTTAATCATCGAGTGTATGAATCGTTGGATGAATACTGACTGAAAAAAAAAATTGGCGGATCCCACGTACAGTGCGAATCGATGATATGCGAAGCGCGAATGAAAAAAGTTTGTATGTCACTTTAAAATCAGCACAACGTTACGGGGTGGAGGTAAATGATGTCACACATATCTTCCGTGTCATGATAATCATGTTTGAATGTGTCGTTTACTTTTGTCATCTGTTCACGTCATTTAGTATATGTGGAGCTAGCGAAATGCCTGCGAGCACGCTATGAGCGTGGTATGTTGTCATGTTCTTACATGACACGCGTGTCAGGATTATCATGTTTGCACCAGTCATATATTTCGTGATCCATTGATGTCACGTAACACCAAATTTGGTATATATGGAGCAAGCAAAATGGCCCCGAGTGCAACATGAAGGGCCCAATATACTTCATTGTAGCGTTGACGGGTGCGCACGCTAGGCACAGCGACGCTACGTTAGCAAAACACGAGCACTGTATAGTCTGACGCCAGGCGCGACCCGACAGCAAACGCCCCGAGCTGCAACATGCTGCATTTTGCGCATATGCGTTACCCACACAACACTGCGTATACCTTTCTTCGCGACAGAGGGACGCTGGACGCGCTGAAACGCGCATGCGTCAGAGCAACGCAGCTCGGCGCGTGCCTGCGAGTATATGGCAGGACTGGCGCTTGGCATGGCAACGCTGGCGTGACGCGACGAAATGAACGTCAGCGAGCACGCGCACCATGGCACTTCGAAATGTATTGGCACCTTAACTGTGGCATGTAGTCACGTTCTCACAAAACACGCACCTCATGATTATCATGTTTGCACCAGTCACGTACCTTTGTCGTTCATTGACGTCACGTATTACCAAACATGGCATATGTGAAGCTAGCGAAACGGCCGTGAGCGCATCATGAGTGTGGCATGTAGCCATGGTATATAACATGCATGTCGTGATTATCAATGTTGGATGTGTCATTTACCTATGTCGTCCTTTCGCGTCACGTAATACCGAATTCGGTACATGTGGAGCTAGCGAAACGGCCGCTAGCGCATCATGAGCGTAGCATGTAGTCATGTTGTTCCATGACACGTGTCTCATGAGTATCATGCTTACACTAGTCGCATACCTTCGCCATCCATTCCCGTACCGTAATACCAAATTTGGTATATGTGACCCAAGCGAAACGGCCGCGAGCGCATCATGAGCGTGGCATGTGGTCATGTTAGTACATGACACACATGTCACGATTTTTATGTTAGGGTCTGTTCCTTGTGTTCGCCATGCAATTATGTCATAACATACCAGTTTTGCAACATGTCCTGTGAACGAGTTCACCGCAAGAGCAGCAAGACCATGAAATGTAACTCATGACAATAATGACATACATGTCATGATTTTGATGTTATGTCTAGTCACTTAAGCTCGCCATATAGTAATGTCATGCCGTACCAAGTTTGGTATCGATATCATTATCGAAATGGACAGGAGAGCTAGAAGTCGTAGGCGGCTAGATAGATAGATAGATAGATAGATAGATAGATAGATAGATAGATAGATAGATAGATAGATAGATAGATAGATAGATAGATAGATAGATAGATAGATAGATAGATAGATAGATAGATAGATAGATAGATAGATAGATAGAATGATAGATAGATACCCATAAGGTCACCGAAGCTCGCTAAGAAATGCTTCGCATTTAATAGCTTGCCGTTTGAACGGTGAAGGACGTGAACCTCGGTGGATGGTAATGGAGAAAAAGAACATCCTCGGTGGATCAATGCACCGCCTCGCATTCACGACACGGAGGTTCTACGTTCGACATCGCGCACAAGAGTCTTTTTCTGGATTTTTTTCCTCCTTGAGTTTTCATATATAAAGATACGTATACATATACGGTGCATGACATTGACGCCGGCGGCGAAATCCAGCCCAGAGTGTCCATATAATTGCTATCGCAATAAAAAAAAATGGAAGAACCCTTATGCTTCACCTTTAAGTGTTGAGCGTGATAGTGAAATTCGGCCCTTAGTGCGCCCTTCAAATCATAAGTGCATACTTAATAATAAAATAATATTATGTTTTTTACACACACACACACACACACACACACTCACACACACACACGCACACACACACAGTAAATTGTACCAGCGCATGCTCGAATGGTACATACAGATTTTTTATCTAAAGCAAGCGTCTCATGGCCTCCAAGATACATGCCGCACACTTGCCATCTCGGAGGCCGTAAAGAGTCTGAGAATGCGTCACAGATGGCAGCAGATTATCTAGCGTTTGCTGTTTGCTTGATCACTGCCTATAGGGAGGCATGATATGTTTTCCGCTAGATGGACAAAGTCGCCCATTGTTAGAGCTGTTTGAAAGTTCCTGTGTATTTTAGTGGCGATGGCTGCACTATCTCGGCCTTTTTAGAAGTAGTTTGACGGCCTCCCAAATGCGCCTACAAATCGCCGAATGGGCTCGTTTTCGTCGCGACACCTGTAGAACAAAATGCGTTAAGGAGACTCCTTCCACTACATAGCATTTATGTAATTTTTTTTTCAATGCAGCTGCAAGTAGCATCGTGGCTTTGTGGTAGGTCACGTGCTTTCCACGCGAACGGCCCGGGTTTGATCCTCTAGGGGATCGAACATTTTATTTCCTTCTCTGTCGATTTTTCGCTCATGGTTGATTTTTCGCTTACAACCAACGGTGCCGACGCCGACAGTGAAATTTCTGTGACACGAGCTCTCTAGCTGTATAGCGTTAAAACGCCAGGCCTGTCTTAACGGCACACCAGTCACAGCAAAAGCTAGAAGATCGGCTTTTCAGAGCCCTTCCTAAACACTACTTGGGTAACTTCTGCTAGCACACTTGCTTGATTCCCACTACGGCAATAATATTTAAAAGTTTAGGGTAGTAGGCTGGCGTTCGCTATGCTATTTTTCATCATTCTTCCTAGAAGCGTCGTATCCGCTAAACTATTGCGAGGAATTATGTGCCAATTCTTCATGGAGTGGCTGACGGCGATGAGGAATTATGTCTAAAGTGGCTAGATGGACAGATATGTTGGGTTTAACGTCCAAAAACCGCCATATGATTATGAGAGACGCTGTAGTGGATGGCTTGGAAAATTTCTACCACCTGGGGTTCTTTAAGGTGCGCCCAAATCTGAGGACAAGGTTCTACAATCTTTCTGCCGCCATCGAAAATGCAGCCGCCGCAGCCGGGATTCGATCTTGTGGCCTGCGGGTCAGCAGCCGAGTACCTTAGCCACTAGAACGCCGCTGTGGGGCCCTGAAGTGGCTATGCGCCACAGTTAATAGCTGAACAAAAGCAAGCTTTTGAAATGCGTAATTGCATTGGACTACCACTCGTTACGCTATTCGCATTGGGTGACGACTGCTTGTTTTTTCGCTGATCGCCTAATAAGTCGTATTAACACGATGGCTTTCCCGACATGAAGCCTGCTTAAGGCAAGTTCGCCAACAAGTCCCAAGCACTGCCGTAGCTCAGTGGGCTGGGCTGGCACCCAGCGGACCCAGGTTCGAGCCCCAGTGTGTCATTATTACTAGGGTTTTCTCTTCTAATTTCGTGCGATGTGATTACGGAAGCCGGCGGAGACGGAGGCGGCGGACAACTACAGCGCTGCGCATGACCCGAGTTGTGATCTCATAACAGCTTTCACTGTACATCGTGGAATATCTTACAGCGCGACGGGTTAGATACGGACACAGAAGGGACACAGCGCTGAACTCTCAACTGAAATTTATTTGGAAAGAAAAAGGATTTTATTATATAGAAAAATAAAGAAAATATTCCACGATGAACATCCACCAACTCGCCCAACTCATGATTCTGCTTTCATTGTAAATCTATCGTGATTATGTGCAACAGAAACCGGGCTGAACTTGTTACTCACCACTGGTCCACTAAATATGTTGACAGGGGACTGGTGGCAAACACCAATACTGATTTCTAAAGAGGCATAACCAGTTTTTAGAGAAGCACTAATAAGCCATCGGGACTGACTACAGTGATAAGCAACATGGCAACACGTTTCCACTTCACTAAAACTTCTGTACGACGTGCTGCCCTGGTATGTCTAACGAGAAAATACTACGAAATTAGGAAGGCTACGGTGGCTGTGAATTTCGCCGAACACTTATGCAACGTCGGCGGCTTCAATGTAAATGTGCCTATTTGCCTTGCAAGAGGGGCCACCTCCTCTGGTGTGCTAGGCGGTAGCTGCTGAGTTATCCTCAGACAAGTTCTGGTGGAGGATTGCTCGGCCGCTTCCGTTTTTTGTCTTCTGCCCTCGGGTGTTGACTATTTTTATTTTTATTTATTTATCACATACTGCGGACCAAGTATGGTCCATGCAGGAGAGGGCAATACAGTTCAAAATTCTTCTACATACATACACTTCCGCTGCAGTATACATTCACTGCAGAACAAAATTCATGTACACTAAAATTTTGTGAAAAACAAGGGACAAATACAGGCAAAGAAGCAGACTTAAGCAACAAGAAAAGGGTATAGTTTCCTCTCGGCGTGTTGAGCATAGGGGAATCATGGGGCAGAGCATTCCAATCAGAGACAGTTCTCGGGAAAAATGAATACTTGTAAAATGTTAGTGCGTGCAAATATAGGTGTAATGCTACGACTATGTTTATGACGTGAAGACCTGGTTGTGTCCTGTGTTATGTAATCTGGTGCATGCGATCCTGATCTGGAAAAGTATAAAAGGCGGAAAAAGTTAAGCCGTGCAGTTTTCCTTCGATCGGCCAAAAGTTGGAGGTTCGCATCCTGCAACAGAGCTGACGGCGAATCGCGACATCTATACCGGTTGTATATTAATCGAGCAGCTAATCGTTGTATTTTTTCTATTTTCTGTATATTACCAGCTGTGTGAGGGTCCCACACAATGCTGGTATATTCAAGAGAAGGACGAACTATGACTTTATAGGCTCTAAGTTTTAGTGAACTAGAAGAACGACCCAATTTATATTTTAGAAAGCCTAATTTTCTCCTGGCAGCAGAACATATATCATCAATATGTGCTGTCCAGCTAAGCTTCGAAGTAATCGTTACGCCCAAGTACTTGAATTCTTCTACTTGCCTGATAGCGTATCCACCTACATTATAAGTAAACTCCAGTTTTCGGATTTTGTTACTCAGACATAAATATGCAGTTTTCTCAAAATAAATACCATTTCCCACTTTTCGCACCATTCTTTTATGTAGATTAAGTTCTCACACAAGTCATGCTGGTCAGAGATAGAATTTATGGTATTAAAAATTATGCAATCGTCTGCAAATAACTTAACAGACACGCCAGGTCGAATGGCTTGAACTAAATCGTTATTATAAAGAATAAATAGTATAGGCCCGAGAACTGACCCATGCGGGACTCCAGATAACACCCCCAAATAACCAGAGGTGAAACCGTTTATATCTACGTACTGTTTTGTGTTCGCTAAGTATGCTATGACCCAGTTAATTATTTCCGGAGGAATGCCAATAACCTTCATCTTATCTATTAGTATGATATGCGGGACCTTGTCAAAGGCCTTGGAAAAGTCCATAACGATGACATCAACCTGTCCAGACTTGTCCAGAATTTTGGAGAACTCGTTAACAGTTGCTAATAATTGTGTGGTGGTAGATAATCCCCGTCGGAAGCTATGTTGCGCGCTGTGAATTACTTTATTTTGTTCAAGAAAAGTATTTAAATATTTCGCTATAATATGTTCAAGTAATTTGTAACAAATACAGGTAAGGGAGATTGGTCGATAATTGCTGACTAATAATCTGTTACCTTTCTTAAATACCGGAATTACACGTGCTAGCAGCCAATCGTCGGGCACTGAACTAGTTTTAATCGAAACATCAAATATTATTACTAGGAATCTAACTATAATTTCAGCATACCTCTTTAGAAAAACAGCTGGAATACCGTCAGGGCCGGTCGATTTTTTTACGTCTAGCCGCAATAATAGTTCTGTCACTCCTTCCAAGGATATATTTATTAGGCTTGAAGGACCTGGCACCATCATAATACTCAAGTTTCGTGGTCTTGAGAAAACGCTCTGAAAGTAGGAATTAAATGCGTTTGCTATTTCGTTTTTATTTGTGACAGCGGTTTTTCCGTTCATTATTTCATCAGGGATACGGTTGTCTTTGTTTTGCAAGAACTGGTAAAATTTTCGTGGACTCTCTGCCGCAAAGCGGCCTAGTGTCTCGGTGTAATAATGATCCCTAGCCTCCTTCAACTTGGATGCTAAAGTATCTCTTAGATCGTGCAGAACTACATCTTTAGCTATTTTTTGCTTTCTTCGCCTTTTACTTTTGCGTTTTAGGTGAATTAGATCGCGCGTTATCCAAGGGTTTGTACGGCCAACTTTTTTTAAGTTTATCTGGAACGAAATTGCGAATGCAGAAGTGGCAATAAAATTTAAATCGTGTCCATAGCGAGTGAACACTGCCGTCGCAAAATGATAGCAAAGCTTCTTCTAGGTAGTGAACAATCTGGAAATCGTCTGCAGCAGAATACTGTTTTACAACTACGGGCTCAGGTCTAGATGACCTTGTTCTACGAGGTAAAGAACAATTGAAATTGACCAATTTGTGATCAGAAATGCCATCTAAAACTGTTGCCATACAGGATTCAAAACTTGTGGAACAGAAAACGGGATCTAGTATTGAAGAAGCTGAACTTGTCACGCTCGTAGGATCAAGGACTGTTTGCGTAAGGGAGTAAGCAAGCAACATGTCTAGTAATATTTCAGCACTCTGCACATCAATAGAACCACATTTCATCGATTTCCAATGCATGCCTGGCATATTAAAATCACCTGCACTAGGAAGGCGATGGCACAAATTCAAGTTGATGTTGCTTGACGCCTAATAACAACATTCACAACGGAAGTAGGAAAACGTAAACATGACACAAGCTCTCACTATCAAAGCAGACAGTCAGTGATCATCTCGTATGTGTGTTTTTCTTCCGTATTTGTTATTTTGGCAGGTCATCAAATAGTGTTTGTCTATTCTTGTTGTTCCTTCCTGTTGCCTACCTGGGGCCAAGGCTTCAGTATCAGCCAACTAGGTCATCGTTCCATCCTGGTGCTGTTATCCTGTATTTTTTATTTTGCATCATCGAATAAAAGACGACGTGGCTGTGGGCGAGCCCTCTTGAGACACTAGGCAAGTGCTGTCTAGACGCGTCCAATATTTGTAAGAAAAGGAGCAGGTCTGCTAAGAAACTACCATATCGTTCTGTTGCCCAAGTACTCACGAAAATAAATTGCCACGCAGTGGTGGTCTAGTTGCCAAGGTACTCGGCTGCTGACCGGCAAGTCGCGGGGCTCCATCGCAGCTGCGACAGCTGCATTTTCGATGGAGGTGAAATTGCTGTAAGCTTGTGTGCTCAGTTTTGGGTGCACGTTAAAGAACCCCAGGTGGTCTAAATTTCCGGAGCCCTCTACTAAAGCATCCCTGATAATCTTATGGTAGTTTTTGGACGTTAAACTGCATATATCAATCAATCAATCAATCAATCAATCACCAAAATAAATTGAAGCCCGTCGAATTTCTACGCACTTCTTCAATGACTCAGTAGAATCAAATAAACCTCCTTAACAATGAAGTGGTTTCAGTCTTCGGAACATCTAAGCAACAGCGGATCCTCATGTATACGACTAGTTACTTCCTATTGGGAAAGGACAAGTGGATTAGAAACGTTGGCATACGCAACAAAGTACGTGGAACTAACAGCCACTTTCACGAGGAAGCTTAAACGAGAAGGCGGGGTAAGATATAAAGAACACCGACATTTCACTGAAGATGGCAGAGCTATGCTTAGTTGATGGTTCTCCTTTATTCCTGTTAGAATGACATAAGCACCATGGCCAACACAGCACAAGCATAACCGAGGCACAGATGAGAAAGCTGCTGGCTGCATCACGGTGGACTGAACCACAAAGCTATTATCATGTCCCCTTATCCTAAGGTACATTGCTCACATAAAACATTAATTTGCGTCATTATTGTACAAAGCGAAAATTTCAGCAGCACTACCAAAATACCATGGTCGTTAGAGTAAATAATCTTCCTATTTTTCGGTCTCCCGTATCAAAGAATATAACAAACAAAAAACGCGTACCCATACCTTTGCGTAATGTTTGCAGATCGTTTGTTTCTCTAAAGTCAGTACTTGCTTCTTGGTAGCGGCCATGAAAGTAAGAGAATCTGTGGAGATGTTTTCCAAAAAAAAATCTCACTAATAGTTTTTATATATATGACAGCCCCCCAACCATCCTAATGAAAGGCTCCTGAAAAATCATCAGACAATAGGCAGCCGAATGCCACAATAATAACACTTTGTTAGTAATCTTGTTCGCACAGTAGGTATACGTTCTTGTTAATTATAAGAATGACCCTTAAATGAAGTGATCTGTTAATGTGAGACTAGTGGCTTACGCAGAATGTTTATACAACATAGAAAACCGAGTTTATGAGCACATTGCTGGGTAGTCCAGGAAAGGCTATAGGTACCAAAGAGTAAACTGTGCATCGAGGACAGCTGTAATCTTGTATAATGTATTGTAATATCATATAAAATTTAGCGCAGAGGTACGTGAAACTATAAACAAGCTTGATCAGTGCGCTTTTCTTCCTAATTGTATGGTCTCGTCATCCGAGTTCACGTTCGCTATTTGCAGTAGGCAACAGTGCCATAGACGTGTATCATAGTTTAGGCGCATTTAACCACATGATACACCGCTTTTTGTGCGAGCCTATAGAGCCCTCTCTACACCACTAGTTGTTGGTCATCGAGTTACAACAGCTAGTTTGTTAGTTGTCATATCTTAATTGTTTGATTTATGATCGAATGATGTTTTTGTCAACTACTTCTACATCCTGTACGATGCCCTGGTATGTACCGTCGTCTGCACGCAAGATTAACACGAACGCTCTGCTGGGTGCCACTGAAACAGTTTTATGAACGCTGGCGCCGCGTAGCTTTGGGTTATATTGCCGAGATGTTACCCATGCATGCCCCTATGCTATACAAGCAAACCTAGGCATTTATTTCGACAACAGCGCCCAGCGCTTCGCGGTTCACATCAGTCAAGGTAGTCCAGGTCATGCGTCGAAGCGTTCGTGTTAAGCTTGCTGACGACTGTACACCCAGCGAGGTCTTCTTTCATTTTAGCTTCGCCGTAAGGACTCCATAGAATAGTAAGGCCTAGAGTTCGCCTAGCCTTGAGTAACGAAAACATACACTGATACACACAAAGCCAATAATGTGGTAGCGCTGGGAGGGAAAGTACAGAAAAAGGAACTCGATGCGTGTAACTTTGTGAGACAGGAAGACGTCAGAGTGCACCAGAGAAGAAACGTGAATTAGGGATATTATCGCTGAAATGATGAAGTAAATGGGCCGGGCACCTAGCTCTTAGGCAGGCTAGCTGCTGGCCATAAGGCTGACTAACTGAATTCCATGTGAAGGCAAACGTGTGAGAGGGAGACAGAAAATTTGGTGGGTAAATGAGAATAATAGGCGTGCAGGTATAACGTATCAGGAGAAAACACAGGATCAGGTTGATTGGCGGGATATGAGAGAGGGCTCTGCCCTGCAGTAGACGTAGTAGGGCTGATTATGATGGAGAAATTTACATGAAAACAAAGTTTAACAACTGCGTATTGTTTAGTACTTGTAATATTGTGTTCAAATCTCAAGTTGGAAGTTCTCGGTTCAAGTATGAAACAAAAAAATTCATATTCAGTTTCATGCAGCCTTCTTTCGTAATATTCTCAGAGAGTTTTCAGTCATGAAAACGGCCTGAAAATGAAGAAGATGCTTTACAGAGTAGTCACAATCGATTAATCGTGCCCCATTGTATGCTAATGAAACTTTCCGGGCTCAAAAAATTATAAATTGTCTCTCCAGGGCTGAGAGCTTGCTAACCCAGGCTCATGCCAATACATGCGGTTCATGATTTTTTCGTGAACAATGGTCATCGTTAGCGAACCAACATTATATGCCTCACTTCTGAAGAGAACCCCAAAATACAAGATAAATGTTTTGTCTTTTTAAGATACCCACTGAATACACGCTGTTTTACATGATTCTTAACGTGCACTTGCATTTGTTTCATGCTGCGAAAATTTTTTCTTGCTTACTTAATAAGTCGATCGTGAATTATTTCGCACAGAAGTCCTGAGTTTGAAAAGTTTATAGAAAAAGTTCTTTTAATTATGGTAAAATATGAACTTATGCACTCATACTATTTTCATCCTGCCGGGATTATATATCATTCTGTATAATTTTCTTCGAGAGCTGCCCCTGGTAACTGTATTGGTTCTTTCGTTCGCCTCGTCGATAATGTCTACTGCGCCTCCATAAAGAAGATTCAACTTTTTTACGTATTCCTCTGCCATTCGCTAATAGAAACATTTGATCCTCTTTATTTTTTATCGATGCAATACCACCGCAATGCAGACATCTCTAACGTTATAACCACTGATGTCATTTTGTTTCTCTTTTTCTTATATCAGCCAGAGGCCCTCCTGGGTAAATTAGGTTATGAACCACATGTCCTTCCACCTCTTTGATCTTCTTATACTTTGGCTGTGGTAGCAGGAATAAGAGCTCGTCATCAATAACTACTGTTGTGACTTTCTTTATTCATTCTTGCAGCAGAATAGCAGTCATCATCATTATTGAGCCTCCTCACGAGCTGACGCTCGGCCTGGTGGCAGCGCCCGCTCACCCTTGTCTTTTTCTTTCTTTGGTTACATTGAAGCCTTTCATCTGGCAAGACGTGTTTTTGCTTGATGTGAGCCGCGCCGCAGCAGAAAAGGTCAGAGGTCCAACACAAGGTGCCGAAAACCCGGGACCTTTGACGACGCCAACATCATTGACGTTAGGAGCCACAACACCTCGGAAGACGGTGCCTGCGATCTTGGCAAGATATTTATTAGACAGCGGGCGGCAGAATGGAACGATATCTTAGACGACGCCACAGCCTGCGGTCCCAGCTGGATGTCCTGTTGTCCGAGGTGGAAGATCACTTGCGAGGAAATCAAGCCGTCACGGCAGCAGCAGTAAGTGTATTCCTCGACCGAATAAGCTCATTTTATGGTCAGATAGAGTAAGTGGATGAGGCAATTTTTGAGGAGACGCCAGACGACCTGTTGGACAGCGAGACGTTAGACGCTGGAGAATACCGCGACAAGGTTGTTACTCTCACAGCGAATCTATGAGTCAAGCTGAATGAATGTCTCGCTCCTCCAGCCCCACTACTTACGAACGTTCACCCGTCATCATCTGGCAAAAGCAAGCTTCCCAACTAGAACTCGTAAAATTTGATGGTAACCGTAGACTATGGCCGAGATTTCGCACGCAGTTTACATCAGCAGTCCACAACAACAGCGAGTTAAGCACAGCTGAGAAGTTCAACTACTTCAACAGTTTGGTTACCAGAGCGGCCGAGTCGGCCATATCGGGATTACAAGCTACCGAAGAGCGCTATAAAGACGCTATTGAAATTTTAAAGAAGCATTTTGGAGATGAACAGATCATAGTGCACGACCATTTGCAAGGTTTGCTGGATCTAAAGCTGGTGTCGTCGTCAGCAGACGTTCGTAAGCTTAGGCAACTTTACGACAAGGTACAGGTTCATATTCGAAGCCTCAAGGCGCTTGGCACGAACTCGACAACTTATTGCTCCATGCTTCAGGTAATCCTGCTAAGAGTTCTACCGACGGACATGGTGCTGCGTTTTAACGAGATGCACAAGGCATCCTCGTCGGCTGCATCCACTTCGAATATGCAAGGCAATTCAAACCGTGTAACGGTTCCAGAAGATAACGATCTTCGAATGCTTCTGGAATTCTTCGAACTTCAACTCACTTGTCGGGAAGCTGTTGCTGAACAAGACTTAGTAGAAACTCGTCGAGCCCCAGATAAGGGAGGACTAAAAAACAGTCGTCCACGTGACGTTTCCACGACAGCTGCTCTACAAAGTTCAACAAAATGCCCACAACAATGCCTGTTCCGCCGGTCTGAATAGCACCCTGCCGAAGTCTGTGATATGAAGAATATCGACTTCTCAAAAAAAGGGAGATGCTCATCAAAGCTGGACGATGCTTTCGTTGCCTAAAGCAGGGCCACATGGCAAAATATTGCAGAAGCCGGTTAAAATGCGGCAAGTGCGCAAGAAAGCACGCAACATCTGTTTGCGCACCCGATGACATCAAAAACGACAAGAAGGCGATATCTGCATCGGTCAATCTGGTATCCAAGCAGGCAAGGTCAGTCATAATGCTCCAGAGTCTGACAGCCACCGTATCGGGCACCAAATCATCCGGTCGCTACCGAGTCCTTTTTGATGGCGGAAGTCAGCGAAGCTTCATTACAACCAAAGCCTATGGAAGACTTGGATGCGAACTAATTGAAGAGGAAACGTTAGCCATCGGCGTGTTCGGGGGTGATAACATACGGAAAACCATGAAGAAGGTACGTGTATCGATTCTCAATGCGAACCAGAAGCTTCCGATTTCAATAGAGGCACTGGTGGTGGACACGATATGCACTGAATGTATTCCGGTACCAGAAGAAAACGTTATAAGAGAAATGAACAAGATGCACTTGGATACGCTAGCTCTCTCTTTCCAAGGAGTACAAGACAAACATATTGCGGTCCTTATTGGAACAGACTATTATTGGGATATAGTAACGGGTATTGTGAAGCCTGTGTTCGAAAAGTTGAAAGCTGTCAAGACGAAACTTGGATGGACTGTGCAAAGACCATTGTCTACTGCAGCCGATGTTATACAGAGTGCCAGTATTGCAGTCCTACAATCCACAGTGACCGACCAAGATATCTCGAAACTTTTGACTCGTTTCTGCGATATAGAAAGCATCCGTATGCAGGCCAAAATGAAGAAACGACGGTCGCTGAATTGGTGCTGGCAAATTTTGAGAACAACATCAATAAGAAAAACAATCGATATGAAGTGGCGCTACCGCGAAAGGAAAGAGTTGAGATGGGTGAAAACTACGCAGTTGTACTCAAACGTCTGCACGGTTTGATGAAGAAGCTTAACAAAGTCAGTAAGCTCTTAAAACAATACGAAGCAACTATTCGAATGTTCCTCGAAGAGGAATATGCTGAAAAAGTACCTTTAAAGAAGACCAACCAATTGGACCCCGGAATTATATGCCACACCGAGCCGTCATACGAGAAGACCGATCTACTACGAAGGTACGCATCGTGTTCGACGCTTCGTCTCACGAATGCGGGATGAAGTCCTTAAACGACAATCTAGAAGCCGGCTCAAATCTAAATCCCGACGTAGTGACGCTACTGCTTCGTTTCCGACCCTACAAGATAGCAATGAATGCTGATGTTGAGAAGGCGTTCCTTCAAATTGGCTTGCAAGAACACGACAGAGATGCACTTCGCTCTTGTGGTTCAAGACTTCACCTCAAGTGGACAGCGCACTGCCGGAAACAGAAGTTTGGAGAATAACGAGAGTGCCCTTTGGAGCTACTTCAAGTCCTTTCCCTTTGACTGCAACCTTAAAGCACCACTTCAGGTTTGAAGAAAATTGCTTTCCTTCGACAGCCCGGCTATTGCAAGACTCCATATATATGGATGATCTTCTTATTGGCGCTGACACAATTGAACAAGCTATTCAAATGCATAAAGAGATAATTGAAATCTTCAAAGATGTTTCAATGAGCATTCGTAAATGGGCCAGGAACGAACCCGTTGTATCTGCCGTCTTAGTACAAGAAATCACGTCTTCCGAAAAATCACTTTGCTCACCTTCTGGACCTCTGAAAGTCCTGGGACTTAATTAGAACAAACAGACGGATATCTTTTCGTTTAGGCCCCAGGATATTCTACAGTTTATAGAGGAGCATCGAATCACCAAACGCTTTGTGCTCCAAGCTGTTGCAAGGATCTACGACCCTTTGGGGTTTCTGCCACCCTTTATAGTAAGGGCGAAGATCTTCCTACACAATCTCTGGAGGGAAAACCTCGGCTGGGATGACACCATGCCAATGAAGCTGTCAGCTGTCTGGAAAAAGTGGAGCAAGGAGGTAGCCATGGTACATGAGATCAGTATTCCCAGGTTCCTCGCAGCGGGCAGCGAAGGCGCTTATCAAAAGGCAGAACTGCACATCTTTTCCGACGCTAGGGAGTCAGCATACGGTACTGTAGCCTACCTTCGTACGATCGACTCAAGTGGTACCGTCCACACTATACTATTATTGGAAACGACAAGAGTTGCACCGTTAAAGACGGTTACCTTGGCGAGGCTGGAATTAATGTCAGCTTTACTTGCCGCCCGCTTATATGTCTACATCATCAAGAACTGCGACCTGGGCATTGGTGAAGTAACATTTTGGTCAGATTCCTAGATTACCCTTTGCTGGATTTACAAGGACCCCGTTTTTTGGAAGGCATTCGTACGGAACAGGACGCAGGAGATCAGAAATTTGACAGAATATTCTCGATGGCGATTTTGTCCCGGAGAAGAAAACCCTGCAGATTTGCTCACTCGAGGCTTGACTGTACACAAACTGAGTAAATTACAGTTGTGGTGGTATGGACCCGGATGGCTTGCCATGTCTCATACATTTTGGCCTGAATTCAGGGGAAACCTTGACCTCGAAAACGGAAAACTCGAGGCAGCTGAGATGGGGCCAGAAATCAATATCCACGCTGTTAACACGAGGACATCGATGCCAACGCTTATTGATAACAAACGATTCAGCAGCCTCACAAAACTTGTAAGAGTAACGGCATGGGTTTTCCGTTATGTTAAAAAGTTGAGGAAGGAAATCGATAGGTTCGAGGAGCTGTCTGCTGAAGAAATTCAACAGGCGGAGTGCTACTTGATTCGCGTAGAACAGAGAGCTCACTTTGGTAACGAAGCCAACTGCGTCGCAAACGAGAATCCGATTCCTTCCCAAAGTCCAGTTGGACAATTAAGATTGTTCCTCGACAACAACAGGCTGCTTCGGGTACAAGGAAAAGTTTAGATTACGGACGACTCGTACGGTTCTCGCCATCCAATCCCCCTACCGAAAGACTGTCACCTCGTTACTTCAGTCATCATGCTCACGAAAAAGTCTTCCACGGAGGAGCACGAGATACACTGACTCAAATAAGGGAACAATGCTGGATTCCACAATTACGACAGCTGGTAAAAAAAACAATACGACGGTGTGTCGTCTGCCAACGCCTACAGTCTAAACCAGTTGAACAAGTTTCACCTTGTATGCCCCAGGATCGTTGTAAACAAACGCCTCCGTTTCTTGTAAGTGGAGTAGATTTTGCGGGTCCACTTTACATCAAAGGGCATCTTCACCAGCGCTCTTACATCGCTCTTTTTACTTGTGCTGTAACAAGAGCTGTTCACTTGGAACTTGTTGAAAATTTGACGACGGTGGCTTTCCTTTGTGCACTTCTGAGATTCGTATCACGTCGAGGCCTCTGTCACACATTGTACAGCGACAACGCCCAAACCTTAGTCAAAACGTCCAAAGATCTAGAGAAGCTCTGGTGAACAATTCGGCATCCCGATGTACTTGCATATTTCTCTTCCTCGAAGATTCAGTGGAAATTCATTTGCCCGAGTGTTCCTTGGTGGGGCGGATTTTACGAGAGACTCGTACGTTCTGTGAAGACCTGCTTGAAGAAAATGCTTGGTCGCCGTTTGGTAAATCAGACAGAGTTGGTCACATTACTAACGGAAGTGGAAGCAGTAATAAATTCTCGGCCTTAACATATGTGTACAATGATGTGGATGAGCCGTGCCCCCTATCTCCCGCAGATTTTCTCGTTGGAAGAAGACTGACAACGCTACCACCTTACGACCTCAAAATAAAAACCGAGTCGACCAACGATCAACTGAAGAAACTTTGGAGCAAGAGAGAAGAGGATCTGCAAACTTTCTGGTCTCGTTGGTTAAAGGAGTACCTCAATGAACTCGGGAATCACACATTCAACCAAGCAAAAAGAAATCACATATTGAAGGAAGGCAATGTAGTTCTACTCGGAGAAAAACATTGTCGCAGGCAACTGTGGACCTTGGTTCGCATAGAAGAACTGATCGGTGGACGTGACGGCATCGTGAGGACTTGCTTTCTACGCTTGCCCGACGGCACTGTTGTGAAGCGCCCTGTGCAGCTACTCTACCCATTGGAAGCCACCTAGTGTCATCTGTCGGTGCGGGAGACTGTTGTGACTTCCTTTATTCATCCCTTGCAGCAGAATAGCAGTCATCATCATTAATGAGCCTCCTCACGAGCTGACGCTTGGCCTCATGGCAGCGCCCGCTCACCCTTGTCTTTTTCTTTCTTTAGTTCCATTAAAGCCTTTCATCTGGCAAGACGTGTTCTTGCTTGATGTGAGCCGCGCCGCAGCAGAAATGCTCAGAGGTCCAACAACTACCGTATTTCAGAGCAGCGATAAAACGGTCCTAGAGGCTTCATCCCCTGGTTATCGGACCACAGTTGGTTAGCGCTGATACGCTTGCCTTTCGAGTCGACAGAGAATCAATATTATCACTTCACTTCTATAAGAGAGACTTTTTTCACTGTCATGAGGCATATTCGTAATGGCTGTTTATTATGTTTATTTATGCGTGAAGACTAAAAGACCATGTCCCGGATTTGATTCACGCCATGCTTTGTAGACGTTTCTGCATATATATCACAATATTAGGGGTATTAGGTCCTGATACATCTGCAATTACACAGATGAATAAATTATAGAAAGATCATCTTGCAGGTTTAAGAAAAATAAAAAACCTGGCATATGCATTGCTTCAAGAGTGCCAAGTATTCACGAAATACTTGTATGCCAATGAAAAGAACGAATTGTTTGGATTCATTACCGCATTTTTGCCGTCGACTTGTGGCGTTTGTCGTTAACATGTCTGTCATTCGTATGGGCGCCAGTTATAATGAAATACAGCTTAGAAATTTTTTTGTAAGTAGCCTTTATTCCGCAACATTATGTACGAAAATCAAATCAAAATCAAGTCGTTAGCCTACCTTTCTGTTTTACAGCGCAGAAAAAGGTTGCAGCTTCCTTTAAAAGGTATAGTTGCACTTTTATTTTTATTTATTCTCAACTTGCAGAACATGCGTGCTGTGCGAGACCCCAAAATTAAGTGCGCTGTCATACAAAGCAAAAATGCCCCCCCCTGCCCGATGAAAATCGTCAGAAACTGCCAATGGATGTCTTGCACCGAGAAATGGTACCATCGCCATCAGACTTTTGCCTTCATCGACTTCTGCCATCGCCTTGGCGCCCCGTCAACGAACGGTCGAGAGTGAGGAGCGAGACGACGGGAGAGTGGGGCGCCAGCGTTGTTGGCTTGGCGTTTGCGTTCCACAGCGGCGTCTCAAGCATACGGTGGTCTCAAGCACACATTTTCGAATGTCCTTGAGAGGCTCCCACACAGTGTAAATCTGAGAGTGAGGTGCGAGTGGACGAGAGAGTAAGGTGAAGGGAGGAGAGAAGGCAAATGACAGGAGAAGGAGCGGCGAAGAACTTACCTAACTTCTCCTACACTCTTGCGCCACACGCTCCGGTTGCTAGGGGCGAAAAAAGTGCGCACGTACACAGCTGTTTCTATGGAAGAGGAAGTTAGAGTGGAGAGATAACGCCTGCCGGCACGTGCACACCACGGACAACGCCGGATGTCTGACATAACTCGACTAAAAAATTCATTCGTATTTTTAAAAAAAATTTCCGCATATTCACGAAGTAAATGATGATGAAGGAGCCTGGTCCAGAAGTTAAATTCAGTAAACAGTGATTCCTTTGTACATATGCTCAATCGACATCATATAAAAACGTGACACGAGAGTTGTTGTGGTGTCGTTGTGTACACACGCTATAAACACAATGTTGTTGTTGTTTTGTATTTTTTTGAAGAGCCATGCTCCACGCCTTGTTGCCAGCCCACAAGCATGATACCATCCACTGCCTTGGACAGTCATTTCATTACTCATCCGTCCTCTTGTCACCAACTGATGGTGGGCTGTACCAGCTATATGCACAGCTCGCAACTCGTCGTCTGTGTAGCCCACACATTGGGCTGACGGCAGACGCGCCATTGTCGGCACTCAAGAAGCTGCAACGTGTGACGCCTGCAGCGGCGTCGACCATGATGTTCACACAACTTCCACCACCAGCTATTCGGACGTACATGCCGTCCTTGCTAACTGCTCATAGCGACGCGCACTGTTATGCCTGCGAGTCCACAGCGAACGTCCATGCCTCTGAAAAAGGTAATCTGTGTCAAGACCAGCCCGCGAGCCCGTCTGACACGAACAACTCAACGGCGTCCACACGCGGCGGTGCCTCTCTGCCGCACACGCACAGTGAGTCACCTCAGCCAGCGAGCCCGTCGAGCAAGCAACCGGCGCCTTCCTGTCTGGCGGGTCTGGCGCAATGCGCGGCGACGTCACTCGTCCTTGGGTGCAGCCACGTGCAACGCAGCGGCTTCATATTCAATAACGCGGCCCAGCGGCGACCCCATTGAAGGATTCTGACCTCACGACCAGCGGCGCTTCTGGTTGTACATTTGGTTACTCAAAGAATCCACCCGGTGCGTATAAAAGAAGCCCTGCGGCGCGTCGCGAGCAGCAGACCTGTTTGAGAGTGGAGCTATGTGTTAGCAGTTGAGCTATGTGATAGAGAGGAGAGCTCGAGTCTTCGAGTCTCTGTCAGCCCCAGTGCCGAATTTGTAACGCCTCTGTATATATGCTGTACATAAACCTTGTTCAACTCCCCGTCGTCTCGTCCGCTCGTCTATCAGCTCTGCGCAGAAGCAGTCGTGAGCTGAGAAACCTACGCTACCAAACGGCTGGTGACCTTCCCGGTGGAGTTCGAAGCAGTGGCGCCTTCGGGACCGTGTTGGCGCCACCGTCTTTCGAAACAGTGGTTGCAGCGGTGAGATTCGTGGCGCCCTTCGTAACGTCATCGGAGGCGCGCTTCGCAACAGCACTCATCGTGGTGCTCCTCTGCTGCGTGGAGCCAGTGCGGAGCCTTGCACGCTGCGCTCAGGCGAGCAAGCATCACCTGAGTGGCGGCGCGCCATCTAGTCAGTGCTCTTGAAACGAAAAGCTCAGCTGCACCTTTAGCGGGAGCAATGAGCACTAGCGTACACAACGGCGCAACAACGAAAGGCAACCCACCAGAAATAAGAGCAAGCTCCTTAAATTTTGAACGAAAAAGATGGGAAAGAAACTGTGGCCCAGGCCTAAAAAACATGTGTTTTATTCACGTTAACGCGATAGCGTTAGAGAGCTCGTGCCGCAGAAATTCCGCCGTTGGTGTCGTCACAGTTGGTTAAGAGAAAATTCGTCTGTGAGCGGAAAATCGAAAAAGAAGTAAATAAAATAAAGAATAAAATTCTCAGTCCCCTTGAGGATTGAACAAGGGTCATTCACGTGGCAAGCAGGTGTCCTACTACAAAGCTACGACGTTACTTGCAGCTGTTATGGGAAAAAACACTACATAATTGCCAAGTAGTGGAATGAGTCTCCTTAACGCATTTTGTTCGACAGGTGTCCCGACGAAAACGAGCCCATTCGGCAATTTGTGGGCGCATTTCAGAGGCCATCAAACTACGGCGAAAAAGGCCGGTAGGGTACAACCATCGTCGCTAAATACACACATGAACTTTCAAACAGCTTTAAAAATGGACAACAATGTCCATTCAGAGGGGGTCTTAACATCACTAGGGTTGGCCCTACGACAATAGCTGAAGCCATTTCGACTTCGGCAGGTATCAGCCCATTGGAACAGCAAGCAGACACGCTCTGCCCAACAATAAACAGAATATCTTAGTAGCAAGCACGCCGAAGAGAGAAAATGCTAATCGCTACGTGCGCGTTAAAGCAATCCGCGTTGCTGACAAGACCTATGAAGTCAGTGCCTACGAAGCGGCACCACGTTCTACATGCAAAGGCGTCATTCGAGGGATTCCCGTGCAAGACAGTTCGGCGGACATTGATGCGAAGATTGTTAACGACCGCAATCCACCAGCATTGGCTGTCAAGCGCATCGGAAGTACCACCGCAGTGATCGTGGCCTTCGATGGACATCGTGTGCCCAATTTTGTGCGATACGGATTGGTGCTTTTTCAATGTACACTATACCGTAGACAGATAGATATTTGCTACGCCTGCGGTCGGCTCGGCCATCGAGCGTACGTGTGCCCGAACCCTGGAGACGTTATCTGCAGAGGCTGCAGCGTGCCGAACCCCGATAAAGAACACCGCTGCACACCAACATGGAAGCTTTCTGGAGCAGCCCACCTCACTGCCGACAGGGAATGTAAAGAACGCTACCAAATTCCATACGTGGTGCGCCGACGACGATGGCAGTGAGCACACTCGATGCGACGCAACAGTTACGAAGCAATGAACGAGTTCAACGCAACCGCTGATGACGACCAGGCCTCGAAGCTTTCTACAGTTTCTACAGACGGTCGATCCGATGGCAACCAATCCCGGTCCCGATCCTGGAGTCGTCCCAGGAACCGCACTATGCGTGTGTCGAGGTCCCGGAGCCACCGTCGGACTCATTCCAGCAGCGCGCGAAGTGGGACCCCAACCAGATCTATATCCCGAGGCTACTCCCGGTCCCGTTCTGGTTCACGTCATGGTTCCCGTTCAGGTTCCCGGCCCGGGTCACGCTCAGGCTCCCACTCTGGTTCCGGGCCTCATGCCGGTTCCAGGCCTCACCCCAGTCTCACCGGGGTCTCGCGTCAATGACCGCCTAGCCCATCGGCACCACCATCGCCAGGCAACGCCAACAAGAATAAGCGGGGACCTCTCACTTGGGCAGATGCCGTCCGGGGAAAAGGAAACATAACATCACAGGTAGGGTCGGGTTCACTCCCAGGGCATGATACACACACCACATCTGAGATAGCGATCTTAAAGCACGAAAATACGATGATGAAGAAAAGAATACGCAAACTCACAGTCACAATTGCCGAACTAAAAACTTACAGAAACGCACGTGCTGCTACGCCCACAACTGACAACGACGACAATGCAGTCACCCCATTGAAGCCGCAACCCATAGGCGCCGGTAACGACGACGGCGAGAGCGCACCCAAGAAACGCGCGGTTTCCCAAGACCAGCCAGCTTTAAAGGCAGAGTTAGATGGCGTTAGGAGCACGCTATCGGCGATTAAGGAAAGCCTTCGCTTTCTTGGCGAAAGCATGGCTCTTGTACAGTCTACCCTCGTGGCACACGTTAATCGGTTGGGCCAAGTGGAGCAATATCTTGATCACGTCGTCGCCCCTGCTGTTGCCGCGGGTAAGCCGTTGTCGCAACGTACAGCCGTGCTAAGTCCACCACATCACGCGGCCCTTATGCACCCGCCGGGTGCTCAGGCTGACTCCTAAATGCTTCGAGATGGCCAGGCCAATTGACGAGTTGCGAATCTGGCAATGGAACTGCAGGAGCTTCACTCACAAGAGAACCTTCCTGCAGCAATACCTCCATAGCCACGAAGCCATACTTCACATCATGCTATTACAAGAGACTGTAATACCAACCGCCACGTTTTCCGGATACCAGTGGTTGCCCGGCCCCTCGGGAGGACGCGGTATCACCACCCTGGTCTCTAACAAGATTACCAGCACAGCGCAGTCTCAATGTGCCCAAAATTGAACACGTTATGGTCGAAATTCTCTGTGGCAACATATCACAACAAAGCGTGTACATGCTCAATGTATACAGTAGTCCCAGCCACCATAGACAAAGATTCACACGCTTGTTCCAGAAAGCTGTCCGCCTCGCGGGGCCTAAGCCGCTGGTGATTGCGGGCGATTTTAACGCCGAGCATAGCGCCTGGGGCTACACGTACGACACACCCAAAGGTAACGAGCTTTGTAAAAATGTGAATGACATGGGCCTTATTCTCATTACAGACAAGGCCTTCTGTCACAAAACGAGCACTCAAAAAAAGGGCGCGCCGCCAAATTCTCGCGACGAAGCGCCGAGAGCTCAACGATAGAAAAAGAAAACAAGCATCCAAAGACTCCCCGGGCGCGCGTCCTTCTCCCCTCGGAAGCGTGGGTTCGCCGACGAACCTCCTCTCATCGGCGCCCGAGCAAGCCCTGGAATGTTCTAGATGGAAAGGGGCGTGGTGATGCCGGGTTGCGTCATCCGTCGCGGACGGCCTTCGAACCGTCTCGCCCTCTCCCCAGGGTTCGCTGCGTATCGCGCCGACGAAATGATGAGAACTTTCTGGAATCTCGCGCGGAAGGTATTTAATCGAGCAGCCAAGATGGGAGAGCAGGAGAAAAAGGAAGTTAACGCCAGAGCGCGTAGGGTATTCCTATGTGTAGTCGGCGAAGGTTTTGTCCGTAGTGACAAAGCAGGAGAAGAAGAAAGTATGCGCCAGTGTGCGTAGGGTGTACCGCCTTGTGGGCGAAGCCTTTTGCCTTCCGTGACAAAGGAAAAGAAGAAGAGGATTTCCACCTGAGGGGTGACGACTCGAGCTACAGGCAAAAGTGTGTGTCTACCGCTATCGAGCGAAGACGAGTGGCAACAGCTGCGAGTGTGAAGCCGACGTGTTTCTGGCGAAAAAGTTTGAAGCTTGGAGAGTGGCCAACTGAAGACGCGAGGTTTCCTGGAAGAGAAACTTCGGGGGCAGCGGAACGACAACAACGCTGGACTTTGAGTGAGTGATTCTCGGAAGAGTATCATTCAAACTTTTGTTCCAAGAACTTTGGACTGAATAAGTTTTCTAACTCTTTAGCCTGTAAGTGTCTCGGTTGTCCAATGCATGCGACTGCATTGTAGTGCATATTGTTGTCTGTGTCCGTTGTTTCGAGTGTGGCTGATTGTACTGTGTAGTACGTTCTTTGATTGGTGACATATTGTATTCAACTATTGTGGAGTGTGCATACTTGTGTATTGTTTTTGATCTGCCATTATTGAGAATATAATTTTGTTTTGTTTATTAACTCTCGGCTCTGACTTGTTCTTTGGGCCACAGCCGGCGTCCACTGGCGCGCAAAATAGGACCACTTCTAAATTGTCCACGCTTTCGTGGTGCGGTCCGGGGGGCCGATACTTCGCCCCTGGGAATTAGCCCAGCGATTGCCTCCCTAATTAACGGGACCTGTGACACCTTCCCCACTCGCACTGGTACGTCCACGCAAAGAGATACTACGCCGGATCTATGCTTCGTCAAGAATATCGCCGACGCCCGCTGGTCCAACCTCGTGGTAGATCTCGGTAGCGACCACTTCATATTGGCCGTACACCTCCCCACAGTAAGCAGGAAGACCAAGTCGTACACGTGGGTTGACTGGGACCTCCTTCGTAAGACCCGCGCAGAACGACCTCCTCCCGATACCCCACCGAGCCTCGAGACGTGGATGGCCCAGCTCAAAGCTGATGTAAACAAGGCAACCAAAACTATCAGCACAGGCCTTCCAACCGAAAAGATTGACAGTTGTCTCGCCCACCTACTTGAGGCCAAACAGTCTCTATTGGCCCGGGCGAAGGGCCAGCGCTTTATTCGGAGGTTACGCAAACGCATATCTCAGCTGAACAAGACCATAATGGATCACTGCCTAACCCTTTCAAAACAGCAGTGGGACGAAATTTGTAACTCGATTGATGGTCAGGTTCGAAATGGCAAAACGTGGAACTTACTCAAACACGTCCTAATGAAACCAACACCCGCACAAATCAGCGTCATTTGATCGAGAAGATACTTCATCAGGTTAAATGGACAGAGTCACCGGAAGACCTTGTCAAGAACCTCGTGGAAAAATATCTCCCGCTTCCCACGGGCCCTGTGACCCTGATTACTCTGGCAGCGACAACACCAACTTAGACGCCGACTATTCTATTAAATATGTGCGCCGAGCTCTCCATGAGCTCAATGGCCGCTCAGCCCCTGGCCCCGAAGGTATCACCAACAAGCTCCTACGCAACCTGGACGATTCCTCCATCACTTACCTCACCGACACTATCAACGAAATATGGAAAAAGGGTGAGATACCCGATGCCTGGAAACTAGCTCACACGGTTCTCATACCCAAACCAGGAAAGGCACCGAGCCTAGACAATCTACGCCCCATATCTCTCACGTCGTGCGTGGACACGTCGTCCTCAACAGGGTTTGTCGATACCTCGAAGATAGCGAGTGCATCCCGCACCACATGATTGGCTTCCAACCAGGGTTATCCACTCAAGACGCCATGTTACTCCAAAAGCATCAAATTCTAGATGGTGGAAACACTCGGGACACTCGTGCAATACTCGCTCTCGATTTAGAAAAGGCCTTTGATACAATAACGCACTCGTCAATCTTGAAAGCGATCGCAGCCCTCGGCCTAGGTCATCAATTTTACTACTTTATCCGCTCTTTTCTCACTCGACGCAGAGCCGTCCTCCGCGTAGGAGACCTAGTGTCGGAAAAAGTGGAGCTCGGACAGCGGGGCACTTCTCAGGGATCCGACCTCTCGCCCACGCTCTTCAACCTCGTGATGATGGGGCTTTCCAAACGACTTTCGAAAATCGATGGCCTAAATCACACTATCTATGCGGATGATGTAACAGTATGGTGCTCCACAGGATAGGCTGGCTTCATTGAGTCCGCCCTGCAAGAAGACACCGCCAAGTACTACCTCGAGTACACTGGTCTCAGGTGCTCACCCGCGAAGTCGGAGGTATTGATATACTTGCCCAAATGCCGGGGTGCCATGCCCAAAGGGTGGAAACCTCCGGCGGAACGCAATATCACCCTCCACACCAGAGATGGTCGTACTGTACCCAGGGTAGACACCATCAAGGTCCTCGGTATGATCATCCAGTCCCACGGAACCAACACCCAAACAGTACACAAGCTCAGGACTAAGACTGAGAATGCCATATGACTCGTACGTAGAGTAGCCAACAGGCACCATTGCCTCAAAGAAGACAACCTGCTGCGTCTCGTACACGCGTTTGTTTTGTGTCATTTTACCCACGTTGCCGCTATACACAAATGGCTACGTGCTGAACGCGACCAACTCGATGCGCTTATTCGCAAGGTGGTCAAACGAGCCCTTGGCCTCACCACTCCAACATACAAACTCCTCAAGCTTGGCGTGCATAACACGCTAGAGGAGATCGCCAAAGCTCAGGAACGCGTGCAATTGACCCGACTCACCACCACCAAGGCGGGTTGCCATATTCTGCGCGAGCTCGGCTTCTTCTCCTCGAGGGCCAGGGACCCCCCATAGTTGACTCTAATTCCTCGTGAAATCCGCGACCTTTTCACGATCGCTCCCATTCCACGAAATATACACCCCGAATACAACAGAGGCAGGTGCCTTGTGCGGGCGACCGCCATTCTCAAGCGCATATACATGGAAGCGGACAACGTCTCGTTCGTGGACGCCACTGCCTATCACAACAACCGAGCCTTCGCCGCGGTCGCGGTATCATCCGCGCAGCCGGCTCTTAACTCTGCCACAACCCTCACCCAAAACCCTGAAGTAGCGGAGCAAGTAGCTATAGATATAGCTATGCTCGACAGCAAACGGGAATTCATCTACAGCGACTCCAGGTCGGCCATCAAAGCCTTCGAACGTGGAGTCGTCTCCGACTAGGCGTTACGTATCCTGTGCAAAGCGGACCCGAGTGCCCTGAAGCACCACACTGTCATCTGGTTCCCCGCCCATCTCAGCCAGGTGCTGAGTGCCCTATCCAATCTCAACGAGATCGCCCATAATGCAGCGCGCGCACTTACCGACTGCACTGCCACAGGGCAACCCCATCTTGCTGGGTTAGATACCACTCGGGATGCACCAATTACGTACAATGAAATAACAAAGCACTTTTACCTGGAACGCCGCTTATTTCCACCCCTTCATCCGAAACTTAACCGACCGCAGGCATTAACCCTACGCCTAATACAGACACACACGTACCCAAACCTTGCCACGCTTCACGTTTATTATCCCGATGCATACCCCAGCGACACATGCCCATCATGTGGACACACAGCGACACTCGCACACATGCTCTGGGAGTGTAGAACAACTCCTCCTGACTCTACCTCAAGCAAGTGGGAGAGGTCCCTCAGGAGCTCACTTCTCGCCGACCAGCGATGGGCCGTCCAGCAGGCCCACGAAGCGGCCGCGAGGTACTCCCTGTCGGTCCCTACGTGGGAGACGCCCGCTACGCGCTAAGCGCGTCCTGCAGTACTGAAATAAAGTTTTTGTCATTCCATTCCATGTCCATCTAGCGTAAAACATATGCCTTTCCAAAGGCGTTGATCAAGCGAACAGCAAACGCTAGATAATATGCTGCCATCTTTGAGGCATTGGTTTAAAATCTTTATGACCTGAAAGATGGCCAGGGCGTGGTCTATATCTTGGAGGTCATGGGACTCTTGATTTTGATCAAAAAAAATTGCCCGCAGCTTCCCTCGGGGGAACACTGAGGAGGATGCGGAGCATATAATTGGTTAACGGGCTGTTAAAGTGTGACTTACTTGGGTCGATGGCTAAATTGGTTAACGTGGTTGTGAAATGGGGTGTTAAATTGCGACTTACTTGGGTCGCTGGCTAAATTGGAACTCGACCGGCAATCAACGACTGCTTGCACGTAGCACACACGACGTAGTCGGCATAGTCGGTGCCCTTTCCAAACGTATCGCAAAGAACCGACAACGCTTTGGAGTTGTTCTGAATGTTGCCGATCCGAGTTAAGTTGTTATCGAACCAAAGACGATCACACACCTTGCAGGTGTGGCCGAAGCTTCGGTCGAGAAAGTCGCGCTTGAAGCGAGCGTTGGGCGTGGCATACTGCTTGGCGCGCCACGCCGCTACCTCGGAGCGCTTGCGCTCGCGGGCAGCATCGGGATCGGCCTCTCGTCGACGACGCTTGCACTCGGCTTCCCGTTTTCGAAAGTCCGGGTCCTCTTGTCGACGCTTACGTTTCAAAGCGGCCGAATCCGGTGCTGCTGCTCGACGCTGACGTCTCTCAGCAGCTTCGCGTTCTCTAAGTTGAGCATCTTCCGCTCGACGCCGACGTTTACGTTCGGCGTCGCGAGCTCTTCTCCGCGCTGCCTTGTCTTCAGACGACGACTTGGTTGCGGTTCCGCCAACACTTTGGCCGGCGCTGGTCGAAGGGACGTCGATAATTGCGACATCGGACGTCGATGCGCCGTACAAACCAACCGACGAGCGGCAACTGAGCGAGCGAGCGCCGACCTTGAGTATATATACAGCGCGACGGCGCATGCACTGTCAGCTGTCGAATGTTCGAGAAGGGGGAGAAGCGCAACGGCGCATGCGCGCGCGTCAGCTGCCGATGTTCTCGAAGCGCGACGGCGCATGCGCGCGCGTCAGCTGCCGATGTTCTCGAAGCGTGACGGCGCATGCGCGCTACATTATACAGCTAGCGAATGTTCGTGAAGAGGAGAAGCGCACGCGGTGTGTAGAGGATGAAGGGTGCACAGATGGTGGAGGAGTGAAGCGCGCGCGGTGTGTAGAGGAGGAAGGGATGCACAGATGGTGGAAGAAGGAGGAGGAAGCTTGCGGACGGCGCCGCACTACAAGCCTCGAGTATTAGATGCTCCGCATCTAAAACCTGTATATACTTCAGCGCCAAATGAAACCCGAACAGCGGCAAGCCTCCAGGATATATAGCGCGCGCCGTCCACTATCACTACGAAAAGGCACGCATATACAAGCAGAGCTGCCGAACAGGATGCACGCACCTTTCAATAGGCACCGCACACTGACCAGAGGGAGCTGCGTTGCTCACACTGCCCCGTCTCAAAGTTTCTGACATTCGCCGACACCGACAAGAGACGCGGGATCGCGTCCCCAATATATCGTGGGCGCAATCCGCCGACAGATGCCGGGCGCTAGACGCTCGCGTCGCGTTCCATTGTCACCGAGGCCGTCTCACGGTTTCCTTTTTTATCCGCTAGGCTATGTATTCTGGCACTGTAGTCGGGCTGGAAAACTCGACTGAACGGTGCCTATGGTAATAACAGGACGGCACGCACTACACTCACACAAAGACTTGCCGCTGTTCGGGTTTTATTTGACGCTGAGGGCATAGAGATTCCTAAAATTACCTACAGAGGACTCTGTCGCGGCGATCGCTAGGCGACCATGGGAATGATGGGTAGTACACACATTCGCCTAGTTTTCGTAATTGCGGGCGGCGAATCATACTTGAGGCTTCGTTTATTATTGTGTTCCAGTCTTTTTTTAAATAAAGATTAAACCCTTTTGAAATTCGTGACCCAATTTGGATAGGTAAGTCTAAAAGAATAAGGTGGTGAAGCGCAACCGCTGAACATTTTCTGATTTTTCTTTCATGAGAAAACAGCTCCAAGCCACACGAACGCACACAGAAGGCAGAAGGCCAGAAGTATGAAGAGTAGACAAATGTGTGTACTATTCATCATTTCCATGCTCGCTGAAGCGCCGTGCGTTGCAGCTCCCATAGACACTAGCGGTAGAGTTCCTTGTAGTGCATATTAGGAAACTCTTTGACTTATAATACCATGCGCGCCCACGCGCGCGTGTTGTGTGTCTGTGTGCCATCTGTGAAAAACGTGTATCGACTACAGCAGAGTGCCGTTTTAGCAGAGGGAAGTGGCCACACTACACACTCACTGCATTACTATAGGCACGTCACGCTTGCGCGTATGTATGTATGTATGTATGTATGTATGTATGTATGTATGTATGTATGTATGTATGTATGTATGTATGTATGTATGTATGTATGTATGTACGTACGTATGTATGTGTATGTGTGTGCGTGTGTGCGTGCGTGAGTGTGTGTGTGTGTGTGTGTGTGTGTGTGTGTGTGTGTGTGTGTGTGTGTGTGTGTGTGTGTGTGTGTGTGTGTGTGTGTGTGTGTGTGTGTGTGTGTGTAAAACCCATTAATAACTATACACTTTGTGGTTGAAGGACGCACTAGGGGCTGGATTTCGCTATCGTGTTCAGCTCTTGAAGGCGAAGCTTAAGGGTCTTCCATCTTTTTTATTTCTTTCATAGTATTATTAAGTATATTGGAATTAAATGGTGCTCTCTTTCTCTCTCTCTTTTCTGGTCATTCCTGATTTCATTTTTTTTAGGATTCATCAAGGTTCTGAGTGCCGAATGGATATACAACTTTTAACTTCCCGACTCTGTCCTAGTAAGCGGGCGTAATAGTTTTAATGTCATTATTATCACCGTAATTATTAGAATCGCTGTGAAGGTTTCCTCTCAACGAGCGAAAAAAACGTCGTTGTTTCCATGGCTGTCCCGAAAATAAAGAACACTGTAGCTGCGCTTAGCTTTCCAACATTCAATGCAGCTTCCGTGACATCCACAGCATTCTCTTTTTTTGCTGGAGTTCGCTGTGTTGTATTGTTGCGGTGCTTTCTCAACGCATTTTCATTTCTATAATAACTTCTTGCATTTCTGCGGCTGCTTTCGTTTGCCGCGATGGCTGCAGATGAAGCGAATAGCCGTCACGTACGCGCGACATCGTGAAACTGACGGTTGTCGACAGCGCACATTGTATGGCGATAGTGTGTCAGCGGCAACGGGAAGACGTCTCCGCAGACGTCTCCGCCGCTGGGCGGGTCTACAAGTGAGCAGGCGAGCGGAGAGGGCAGCGTAGCGCGACTTGATAAGATTCTAAAACTACTATGAGCACCAGATGAAACCAGAACAGCAGCGAGCCTTCGCTATGGTATAGTGCGTGCCGTCCAGCTATCACCGCGAACAGGCACCATGCACGCATATATCCGCAGAGCTGCCGAACAGGAGGCGCGCGCTTGTCAAACGCGTCAAACTACTTCCCAGGGGAGACAGCTATACTAGCGCCTATACGTTAACTCAAGTTCAACGTAAAGCCAGCATTCACTTCAAGTTGTGGAGGTCCCTTTCATAAAAATGAAGCGCTGTAGTTTGCTTATTCTTGCAGGGACGACCAACACTATTGGCTGTAATCCTTCAATCATCTATGGGAGTACGTATGCGAGCCTATTGTGCTGCATTACGATCACTATCTACTAGGAACGGTATACCTTTCTCCTGTTTATTCCACTCAAAAATTCTTATAAATATTAAACCACCATATCCACGTTTTTAAGGAAGGGAGGAAGGAAAATAACTTTATTTTGGTCCTGTGGAATGCGACTGGGTCACGAACCTGGCTCAGACCCACGTAGGAACCGGCAAGCCGCGCCTGTCGGCCACCTCGCGGGCCCGCTAGACAGCCGTGAGCTGATCAGTGAGAGCGAGGCTGCGTAGAAGCATCTTTCGCTCCGCCAGTGTAAATCTTGAGTCCACGTCTTGGCACGTGACGAGCGCAGATCGTTCGGGAAGACGTCAGTGTATATGTCAAGGAGAAACGCGTGACTTGGATAGGATTTGATATGAAGTGGCCGAAGGGGGAGTGCTTGGGTCTGTTAAGTTTCATCAATAATGTGTATAATCAGTGGCTCATACCTGCATACCATGAGTCATGTTATACAGGTATGTACAGCACGTGACTGGGAAAAGTATTTCTGGACGTGAAATTCTTGCCCACGAATGAAGCCGTGCCAACCGTAAGATGGCGGCTGCGGCAGCCATCTTACTAGGGGCATGATGAGCTATTGGCGTTCGGCAATTGAGAAAGAGCGTTTTCCTTGCACGCCCAACGAGTAACGTGGCAAAATTTTCGGCTTAGATAGTGCTCGAAGTGCGTCCTTGTGTTACTAGTTTTCTTTAGTAAGACTTGAATTAAAGGCAAAGTTCATTGGAGATAAGTTATTGATACTTGTCCCGGTGGATTACTACTTCGGAAACAACTATCTTTTAATGTATAATTAACCTAGTCTTAAGACTAACAAATGAAAGCCACTTGATGTCTATGTGGGCACCACCAGAAAATAGCATGTTTTTGAAATCTTTGCAGGGCAAAAGCTGGCCTACTACGGCTGGCAAAGCATTGCGGGAGCTTCCACTCCAGATTTTTAAACCTCTATGAACGTACACAAATAGCACGCCATGTTATTCATGTCGCTTGCAGGTTATATTCATTATAGAACGACTGTGCCATGTCCTTTCGGGTACAGCATACTCACGTGAAGACATACTGAACAGTGACTGTTCTTCAAAGAGGCTCTGAGAGTGCCATGTGCATAGGCATGTACTGGAATGCCATAAGGTTGTGCACAGAAGCAACTGCGACCACATTCACGAAAGAAAGGTGTTTTACCTCGAAGGCATTGACCGCTAATCCCGGTACGCAACATTGATTGATACGTGGGGACTTAACGTCCCAAAACCACCATATGATTATGAGAGATGCCGTAGTGGAGGGCTCAGGAAATTTAGACCACCTGGGCTTCTTTAACGTGCCTGCAAATTTGAGCACACGGGCCTACAACATTTCCGTCTCCATCGAAAATGCAGCCACAAGAGCCAGGATTCAATCCCGCAACCTGCGGGTCAGCAGCCGAGTATTTTAGCCCCTAGACCACCGCGGCGGGGTGCGGTACGCAAGTTTCTACTCACGTTCATGCAAGTGGCATAAAATCAGGGCTGGTCTACTTATATTAGGTTGCACCACTCCATCTGAAAAATTGTAGTGATAGGTGCTTTTTACTCCATAAATATCCTGGCTCAATTCGGTTGAAATGGAATCCCCAGAAATAGTTTTGCTTTTTTATGAGAAGCTCGTCCCTGTGGCAGAGTGATTTTGTCCATAACTTACACGCTCTCTCAACAACTCGTGTTCATAATATATTTGCTTGCTTTACAATTTTTTTCCTCGCATATGTTTTGAACGTTGCTATAAAGAAGAGTTACAAAACATAGATATATAAGAAAGCTCAGAAAATACCAACCCAGGTCGGAAAGAAACACCACGATATCTAGAAAAAAAAAACATACTGATAGAGTGCCCAAACGGAAAAAGAAAAAAAAAGAGAAATCGATCAATGATTAGTAACCGAGGGAGGCCGTTGTAGTGCTTCCCAGGTTTTCGTTCTGCATTGCGATCCTCTTCGCGCATGCTTATGACGAGCGCTCATTAAATGTGGAACAAGCATCATCAATTGAAAAATCATTACAAGCATGAACTTGCAACTTGGTTTCTCATGACATGCAGTTGTTTTTGTACTTTTGGGCGTGCATTGTTGAATACATAAATAATTTCATATTAAAACGTAAAAATGGGGGGAATTTTCCTAAGTATGTGCATTTTTCTATGGTCTCTTTCGTTTAACTTGCACGAAAATTTTAGTAGCTATTATGTATAAAAATGCATTTTGTCTGTACATGTATATTTCATATGCAATATGCAATGTGTCACATATACAGCGTATAAGCTATTCATTCTAGCTCGTATGCTCAGCGCTGTTGTACAGTTTTGTTGATAATGTGTGCTTTTAGAAGGAAACGACACTGCAATGTTGCTACCTTAGCAACGGCCACGAGAGAATATTGCTTTGCTTAGCTAAATATTGCACCTCATCAAAAGTTATATCTGTTGAGGAAGAAGCTGCAGGATGCATCGCGCGACGTAAAACATATTGCATACACCACCTTCATTAAGACAGTACTAGAATAGTTATCCGTTGTTGGAGTCCCCATCAAGTTACTCTTAAGAAGAAGCTACAAAGAATACAGAGACTAGCGGCGTGCTTTATTTCTTCAACGTAACGAAGGAATGAATCAGTCACACTGATGTTACAGAGATGTGACCTAGATCTTCTCGAACTGCATAGAAATAAATAAGGGCTGAATGTATGTTTCGAATAATTCACTTTCAACTTAAATAAGCTCAAACATTTACACGCCCTAGGCAACATAAATTCCTGAACCAACTAAATTGCGTCATCAAACCATACCGAACAAATGCTGACACATTTTGATATTCTTTTTTTTCCAAAGGTCATAGAAATGTGGAACAAACTGCCGAACGAAATGGTTGTTTTAAAGGATGTCACTGATTTCGAAAATGTGGTAGAAGCGCATTTGCCTGATTGCTTAATTAACTTTTCTGCAGTGCCAAGTGATGTAAGCGACTTCATGTTCATAGCAAATATTTGGAAAAATGACGGGGAATTCTGAATTGTTCATGAATTGTTATTTGGATTGTCAAGTTGTTAATTAAGAGAATACCTGCTTTCATTGTGGGTTATCAAAATATTAAGAAACTTTATAAACATTGTACATTCTTTATGTATGTCCTCTCTGTTATCACCCTCTGTGAGGGTTGACAGTATTACCAAATAAATAAATTAATATATATAATTTTCAAAAGCCGTGCTCAACTAGCATAAAAATTAGGATACTTCATTATCCTTATTCGAAATAGTCTCATTTAAACTGTCAATACAATAATGAAAAGGGCCCTTAAATACTTTTTGAAGTAGGCAAAAAATATACCCACTAAAGAGGGTTATTGTCTCGCGAATTCAGTGCAGCGAGTTTATTTTAATCCGTCCACTATGAGCGGAGTTGTTGTTGTTGTTGTTCTCCTATCGTTAGTGGCGCATACCCACTGTGGGGGATTGGCCAAGAATCGAGTGGCTTTAAAATTTACTGTTCAGATTTAGAATGATGGAGGTATAACAGAAAGATTACCGATAGCCTATAGGCAAGTGTGGTGCTTAATGTAATGCACAGAAATATTTACATCAACAAATTTATTCTTAGAATAGAGCATTAGTCTGACTTTATACGTATATAATTAGGTGAACATCTTAAGATAATGAAACTGGTTAATTAGTCAACCTATTAGTTTCATTAATATAGTCCCGGACGGCCGCGCATACTGTGCCATTACAGAAACCAGAAATGGAAGCTCCAAAAGACAGAATGACAGGCAGAGATAAGTCCATACCAATGCCACGCAAAGGTATTTCTAATAGGGTTTTTCGTAATGTATTAAACCGCCTGCAGGTCAAAAAGAAATGGTCTATTGTTTCCAGTTCATCACAGAATGCACACAGTGGCGAAGGTGCCTGAGCAGACCTGTGTTTATAGAAATTTAGATTTGGTACCCGGCAACGCAGTCTTGTGATAGCTACTTCTTGTTTTCGAGTGCGGCAAAAGTCTCTTCGCCAGGGATATAATAAATGGCGATATTCTGTAGAGTTTGTTAGTGCTGAACCTTTAAAGACTTGCATAAGCGTACGTCTGCGGAATCGAGCAGCAGTCACATAAGCGGATGATGGACAGAGCGGTAGAATTGGTTCGCTGATTGACGACTTAGCTAAGGAATCTGCTATTTCATTAAGAAACAAACCTTTATGTCCAGGCACCCAAACTAATCGCACTTTTCTTAAATGCGCAGGTACTACTGCACGGAACGCCTTTGTTACGTGATTATCAGCACCAACAGAAAGTGCCGCACAAAGAGATAGGGAATCTGTTATTATGACAGCTGATGTAATTGCTGTATCTAACTTGCGTAAGGCGAGCACTACTGCCAGAAACTCAGCCACAAAAACGGGTATGAAATCGGGTAGTCGAAGGGAATAAATCCAATTTAAAATAGGGCTGAAAATACCAACCCCTGACTTTTCGTCGTATTGCGATGCGTCTGTAGCAATAATAACGTTCGTTGTAATACGGCGCAGGTGATCTTGGAGTAAACCATCCAAAATATTATGGGGAAGTAATTTGGCATTATTAGGAAAAATGTCGTCGAATTGAATTTCTACCGGGGCTGAATTATAACGACTTGGCATGATGTCACATATACGTACGTTTGGAGGCTCCAGTAAATTTTGCACAAATATAATTTGTGGCGTGTGAAAGCGGAGTTAGAAAGATTTATCGCATGCTGCAATTGCATTCTCTTTTTTCTCGCCCGACGAATGCGCCCGAAGCTAAGCAGGGAGAGATGACACAGAAAAAGAAGAACGTCACATGCACCTCGTGACATTGAGCCCTTTTTCTCTTTTTTTTTCAAATACTGTGTTTTGAATGGGTTGGCGCTTTCATGCATGGAAGAGTCATAGCCACCCGGTGTGATCCCTGTAACGACAAAGATCTTCGTGGTCAAATCAGCCAATGGCTGATAAAATGGCTGTGACGAGGAATTTCGCAGCTGCCGTCATATGTCTAGATAAAATAAAGCAATTTTTAGCTGACTTAGAACTTTCTGTGAATTCCAGACCACGTGCTGCGCTATAATATTTGACTCGCATATGGAGCTTATACTACCGATCGGCATCGTTTTCTGACCATGATCGAAAAGTGTTGCAGGGTTCTTTTAAGGTTCTTTATTTTATTTTTATATTGATGCAACAATTAAACAAAACCTCAATTGTTACAAATATGATAGTTTACCTCTCAAGAGTACGAGAGCAGTACATCGATGACAGCCACCTTTTTCTACTATGTGAAGAAAACAGAATTTTAGCGTGTGACATGTATTTTCATGAAATAGCCAGCTATTAGGATAAAAGCCCATGTTTCAACAACATAGATGTATAACATACACATGGTGTTTCTTTTTGCGTGCGGAAGAGGTTTTTTTTTTCAGCATCTCACTGTGTCACTCTGAAGTATAGGAGCACATGCGCAACCTTGGCTAACACTACTATATCCCCATATAAATATACTCTCCGCTTGGGTATTTTATTTATTTATTTATTTACAAGATACTGCTGGCATGGAGCCCAAGCAGGAATGGTACAGGCAGTAAGGCAAACAAGCCAAGCATCACACAGCATACAATAATCCAATCATCACACACATACAACAATAATGCAACCAAGCTTATCATAACAGCAGTGATATAAGTGAGATTGTGAGAATCGCATTTGCGTGAATCGCAAAGGGAAACAACATGGCACTGAAAGTAACCAATCAACAAAAAGGATCAGTGGATAAGAAAAAAAACTGCAAAACATTTTTACACCCTCAGGAAAACATGTGCGTCAATAGAATCTGTCGACAGCAGGGCGGCAAACGGTAAATTGTTCCGCTCACAGATTGTGCGCGAGAAAAACGAAAATTTGAAGAGATTAGTTTTGGGGAAATACGGAGTTAAGACAAGGGAGTGTGAATGACGACCGCGCCGTGTTTCCAGGCGACTAATGTAGGGGCTGTGATCAAATAGGAGCTTCCGGTTAACTAATTGGCACAGTAATTTTAGCCTAAATGATTTACGTCGTGATTCTAATGTTGGGATACCATGTCTTTCCATCAGGGCAGAAACGGAGTCTGTTGGACCGTACATACCATAAATAAAGCGGACGGTCCTTCTTTGAATTCTTTCGAGGCAGTCGATATTGGTTTTTGTGGGAGGATCCCAAATAACGCAGGCGTATTCAAGTTTCGGTCTAATTATAGAAGTATATGCTAAGTATTTAACCTCAGAGGGAGCGGTTTTGAGTTTGTGTCGTAATAAACAAAGTTTACGAAAAGCGGCAGCGCATATGTTAGTAATGTGAGAGTTCCAACTTAAGGTACTGGTTAATGTTACGCCAAGATATTTGTGTTCATCTACTTGCTTAAGCGGTCGGCCACAAGTACAATAAGAGAATTCAAGGGGGTGTTTCTTTCTAGTCATTCGGAGGTAAACTGTTTTGTCATGGTTTAATTGCATGTTATTAGTTTTACTTCAAGAAGCAATGTTTTGTAACGCCGAGTTTAACGCAAGTTGGTCCTTGATGCTATTAATTTCATTAAAAAGTATACAGTCATCTGCAAAAAGACGTATTTGGACCGGACTGTTTATAACGTAAACAATGTCATTACAAAAAATGAGGAAAAGTAAAGGGCCTAGCACACTTCCCTGCGGTACGCCAGACGTAACAGGGAGAGCGTCAGAAGTGCTTCCATTAATGTCGACGTACTGTCTACGGTTACTTAAATAGGCAGTTAGCCAAGAGATGATGAACGCTGGAAGCCGGATTTGAACTAATTTATCAATTAATTTGTCGTGTGATACGCGATCGAAGGCCTTACTAAAATCTAAGAGTATGAGGTCAACCTGTCCCCCCTTATCAAGAACTGAAGAAGCGTGGTTAACAACTGTAAGTAGTTGAGTGACGGTCGAGAATCCCTTGCGAAACCCGTGTTGAAATGGAGAAAGGATTTGATGGGTATCTAAAAATTGTGTAATGAACGTAGCAACGTGTTCAAGTAACTTACTGGCGGATGATAACATAGATGTGGGTTTGTAGCTGGGAATTAAGAGTGGGTCGCCTTTTTTGAGAATAGGTACGATACGGGCTATTTTAAAATCAGAAGGTAGCGTGGCCGCATGAAGAGAATATTCAAAAATCAGTGCAAGAAATTTCGTCAAAGCTTCAGCATAACGACGGAGAAATGGGTTCGGAATGCAATCGGGCCCTGGCGTCGATTTGTTTTTTAATCGAAGTAACATATTTAAGACACCATTGTGCGAAACAATATTTACATCAAGATATGAAGCTACTGAATTACTCTGTTACAACTGAGGCTGCGGAAATACGCTATGGAAAAACAAATTGAAGTGATTCGCGATTGCTCGAAAATTAGTCAATTTAGAGCCGTCAACTGAAACTTCAGTTATGTTTTCATTGCGCTGTCTAATAAAGTTCTAGAATTTATGTGGTTCCTCTCTTAGGAAGTTCGGTAAAGTAGTGTTAAAGTAGAAGTTTTTGGCACGAGTAATAGCATTGTAAAGGGTAGTACGAATTTCGGCGAGTTGTTGAGGCGCTGTACGTTTTTTTCGCAAGCGCTTGGCTTTGCGTTTAAGGTGAATTATAGATCTAGATATCCAGGGCGTATATTTAGCGGTCTTCTTAGGTTTGTCGGGTACGAAGTTTCGCAAACAGAATAAAGGCATATTTTTAAATTTATTCGAAAGGACTCGTGATCAGTGAAATTTGGCCAGGTTTGTTCCAATTACTCAGTATTTGCAGTGTCATTAGCTTTCGCAAAGTCTTTCACATTTTTGAGGGCTGGGCAACTTTTTGCATTTTTGAAATAAAGAGAAATGGATGCAAAAACAATTTTGTGATCTGAGAAACCGTGTTCCACAGACACGTGGTACTTTTTGAAAGATCTGGGCAGAAAAACAAGGTCAAGTAGAGAGGATGAATTGCCACAAACTTGGGTTGATTGCTGAACTATTTGGACAAGGTTGTGTGAAAACATAATGTCAAGAATGTCATCACTGTGACAAGAATCGGGTCCTGTTTTCAAGCGGTCCCAATCAAAGTTGGGCAGAATAAAATCCCCTAGGACGAAAAGCTTATATTTACTGAATGAGGCCAAATGAGATCACAAATTTACAAGAAAATCGGGCCCAGAATCAGGCGGTCTGTACACAGCGATAACAATGATTACTTTGTTTCCGAAAGAAACCCTTAAACATAGGCTTTCAGTATCTGGCGATTGCGCTAGAAGGGATGCTTTGATACTGGTTTTTAAAATTACTGCAACACCCCCACCTCTAGTTGGCCGGTCTCTTCGAAATATTTTGTAACCTGGCGGAACTAAGTTGTCATCAGGTATTTCACTGTGAAGCCATGTTTCCGTAATGACGGTCAAGTGTGGGCTATGACATAACAAAAGGGCTTCAAGCTGTGCCGTTTTGTTAACGAGACTGCGGGCATTTAGGTTAACGACCCTGATGGGAAGTTCAGATGACTGTCACAGAGCGGACTGGCTAGGATTGTTACCGTCACCATCGGAGGACGTGTCTACGACGTCAACTGGGAGAGTTTCAATGCTAATCATCCCACTGGATTGTGATGGCGCGCGCCGTTGATCAGAATGAGTGGAGATTATTTGCCGCTGATTAGAGTTTGCGTTCTAGATAAAAGTATCGCCGTCAACGTGCAGTTTATCATGTACGAGGTAAACTTTTTTACCAGCAGCTTTCTCACTTTTGGCACTTTCCCAGAGCATTTTTCGCTTTTTTAGAGTATGTGCTGAGTAGTCATTCTGTATGTAAATTTGAGAGCTCTTTAGTTTTTTTGCATTCTTGAGGACAGCAACTTTTTCAGTAAAGTCCTGGAAAAACAAAATAACTGGCCTTTTGACTGGACCTTTGCCTAGCCTGTGGGTTCGACCTACGGATTCACGCTTAACTCCCAGTTTTTGTGGAAATGTTTCCCTAATGACTTTTCACTTAAGATCGTCTTCTGTTTCGTTACGGTCTTCAGTTATTCCAAAAACCACCAAATTCGACCGTCTGCTTCGGTCTTCAAGGTCGACAAGTTTGCGCTTCTGGGATTCCACCGAAGTAGAAAAGGATCTTATGGCGTTGTCAATGTGGTTTAATCTTGCAGTTTTAGATTTAAGCTCGTTAATGCGAATATCCAATTCTAAAAAACGGCTCTTCATGTCCCTTAAAAGG